>NC_134645.1:132456403-132702011 GCF_030463565.1 Pelecanus crispus
AAGAAATGGTGAAGGTTTTCACTGAGCTCTTCACTAAGCAGTTGGTGATACCTGGAACAATTAACGTGAGTGACAAGGGGGTAAGAACTCAGCCTTCAGTATTGAAAGAACAGCTAAGAGAATCTTTTGATAACAGTTATTTCAGCTCAGCTGGATCTGATGAATTTCATCCAAAGGGGTACATAAAAGAACTGCTTGAAGCAACCTCAACATTACAGCAGTTTTCTTGAGCAGCCTGTGGAAGGCAGGGATGATACTAAGAGACGAAAAAAGAACAAATGTTGCATTTGCATGTAAAAGGAGGAAAAAACGATGAGTTGAGGAAATGAAGTTCAATCTGCTTATGCTCAGTACCAGAAATGTTGTAGGTAGAACAAGGATGCTTGCTTCCTTTTACCTTATCCATAACGTTATGTTTGTCTTCAGCATTCCTACCCCACCTGGCTGGAAATTTCAGAGCAAAGCGGGATCCTGCGCTGCGCTTCCACTTCAGTTTGTAGGGCTGTTAGTTCAGATGCCTTAACGTATGTGCCTAGAGCCATTTTAAATGTTCTTTAGATAGCAAGGCTGGCTTCCAGATGCCACTGCAGATGGAGATCTTCTGTATGTCCTGTCTCAGATCTGCATGACCCTTGAAGATACATGAAACATGTAATTATGTACAGGAAACATGAAATTCTTCCTCTCCCCTTAATTGGTTTAGTGGTGGACTTGGCAGTGTTAGGTTAATGGTTGGACTGGATGATCTTAAAGGTCTTTTCCAACCCAAACGATTCTGGGATTCTATTCTATACTTTTCTGTGTGGTGTTCAGAGCAGTACTAGATGCCTGTGTCTACACACCTCAGTCACTTCCCAGGAGTCTGCGTCTCAGCTAGTTACTCTGGGCACCTTTTACAGAAAGTGGAAATCCAGTTGGTGCGATCAAGAGCCTGTGACCAAATACAGGTGTCTACTTCAGGACGAGATGAACTCAGTCCCCACCTCCGTACTCCCAGTTGAGTCGATCACTGTAAACTGTGAAGGGACACCAGCTTAGATGCAGACACAGCACAGACACCCGCATTTGGTGAAGTTCTAGCCATCCTCACAGCTGCGCTGCTCCTCTGGTTCTCACAGAATGTTAGTAATGCGTATGGGTCTGGCAGCTGCACCGTGGTCTGCTTTATAGAGGATGCTTTGCTGAAGTGTTCGTTTGGAGCTAGGAGGAGTTCTAACATTTTATGTTGTCTCATAAATTCTGATCTTCAACCAGCATTCATCGGGGGCTTGTTAGTCCAAGGCTGATCCAATAAATATTTGAGGGAATTGTTTTATAAGTCCTGTGGCCTTTGTAATAATTAGGTATGTGTCAAAGTATGGTGTGATGGAGTTTGCAGCTGGAGTTTACTGGCAAGAACCTCACAGCAGATGGTAAGACATTTCTGACCTGACTTTTAAGTTTAATTGTCCTTAAATTGAATTAGAATTTGACTGAGAACAAATTTTGACTAACTAAATAATATTGCTTGGCTCCCGAGAGGACAAATTGCACATTTCACTGTAGTAAATCTCCTAGAGCAGCCCACCACATCAAGTGGTGATGCGTGCTTTATAAAATGTCGGGCTTTGCTGTAGTAAACAGGAGAAGAGGTGAAGGCGTTGGACATGCCAGTTGTGAAAGGTCACGTATCTGCTGTGTTTTGCTTGGCAGTGACTCAGTCTGAGCTGTTACAGCTTCTGCTGTGCTTCTGTTGACGAGAAAGTGGGCACTTTGAGGCACGGCCCAGCCAGCCCTGCGGCAGTTGTCTGTCCTCCAACACAAGGAACAGGCAACGCCGTGCGTGCAGCAGATAGTCGTGTGAATTCTGCTCCCTGTGCTCGATCGATAGAGATTTGGACTAGAAAATAAATCTCTGCTTTTGTAATCCCTATAATGGCTGCTCCTGACTTAAAAATCTCTAACTAAATCCGACGTACAAAACCTTCTGTTAGGTCACTTGCAGCATTTTAATTACCTGCCTCGGGAAAAGCGGCGTTTCTCTTCATCAAATCCTGCGCTGTTGAACGTTTGCTGCACAGATCTCCCGGTGTCATCAGATGTATCCTACAGTTGGACAGTTGGATTTTGCTTGTTTGTTCTGATTTATTGAAATGAAAGCACATCAGTTTTGCCCACTACAAGTTTTTGCGACTTACTGAATGATATGTGAATTTCTGTGTTTCTGGTAGAGAATTTCCACATTTACTTTTGTGGGATAAAGAGCAAAAGCAAATCAATGTTTTATTACCCTGGTTACAATTTCCCACCATGCTACGTTCCAGTCTTAGCCTCATGCTTTCTCATTTGTGTCCGACTCTATAGCGTGACTGCCCTACTTGGTTAACCATATTTCAAAGACAGAATGGGTTTTGAGCTTCCTTCGTCCCTGTTTTCCCTGAAGCATCCATGGTGGTGATTATATACATTTCAGAGTTACTTTTATATGGTACCTTTTATGTCCTTGCTTTTCCTTCATGCACTTTTTTACATTCACCAGAAGACAGCAGAGCTGTTGCTTTGCATGGTAGTTCAGGCGATTTCTTGCGTTCATTTTGCAGGGCAAAAGGCATCGGAGGAAGCTTTTCAGAGGCTGTGCTGTTCTGTTTCCTTGTGCTTCTCCTTGCCACCTGTACCATCTGCTGCTCATGTCTGCTTGTGCAGCAGCAGGTCTAGAGAGGATTGGGCTAAAGCAAGGATGAGGAAAATTTACCACAGCCTCCTAGATCCCAGACTTGGCTAAGCACAGCCTTAGGAAGGTCATTTATTTTCTTCTGAGTGAGTTAAAGGCAAATTCCAAAGAGATTTGTGGCCGTGTCGGGACTCTTGCTCTGTTTCCAGATCCCATGTGACAACATGTGACATTTGTCTTTCCAGCTAGTTAATACTATTTGCTTTGTCATGTATTCCAGGTTGGGGCGGATGGTTTGATGAAGCTGAGTGGCTCTGCGCTCAACAACGAGTTCTTCACTTCAGCTGCCCAAGGCTGGAAGGAGAGGCTGTCAGAAGGTAAAACGTCCCCAGACAATGAAGCAAAACGCTAGAAGGCTTTCAGCTAGTGAATGTTTTGGGGAATGCGTAAAAGATATTTTACGGAGAACTTGAAGCACTGGAGTGATTTACTAGGTAGAGTCAGCTGTCATCAATGCAGCCTGTGAGAGCAAATGCAAGCCTAGAACTGTGTGATCTCAAGGTCATAGAGGGGGCTGCAGTGAGGAGTTCTTTTGAACTTGACATGTGGAAAAATGAGCAAGCCTCTGGAAGAGAAGAGAAAAGAAGGAAAAATGTGTTTAAAATTCTGTTGAAATGACAGTAGAGCTGTGTTATCCTCAAGTTGTGGTAGCTAAATATAACCTTCTGCTAAGCTCTGTAGAGATGGTGAATTATATTCCCAGAGTAATGCACTTTGTCATCAGCAAAGTCATCTAGCCGCAGTTGGTGTGGTCAGTCCTTTGAGCCATAATTTTTTATATAACATAAAGCCAGCCGTTTATTAATCGATAGGACTCCTGCACCTTCAACAATCATTTGCATCTTGAGCTTAGAGGCACTTAATGCCATGATTTGATCAAATCGCATCATCGGAAGTGCGCTCACCCGTTGTGGGCACGGCCCGTGTCCTCTACAGAACTGAACCGTGCAGCCTGCCAGCAGTTTTTATGGAGACTGTAGCACCAATCGTGACTCACTTTAAGGAGGGAATGTTATTTACTCATGCCCAGATGATTGACTCTTAAGAGGCTTTTCCATAGACAGTGTATCCAGTTCTGCAGGAGTAACCCCTGTATTTTGTAGATTCTGGGTGTATCTATGCCAGTAAACAGGAAGGTATAAGAACTCAGCTGCCTAATCTGTTTAATTGCTAAAACCACCCCCAGTTTTAGCCACCGTCATTTAGTGTTTTCCCTTTAATCCTTCTTAGAAGACCTTTTGTCCATTCGTGTCCACACATCTCGAGGGTGCAGCTACCTTTACGCAAAGACTTTCTCACCAGAATAAAACTGCTGTAGAACCTGCTACAGTAGTAAAGCTTGCAATGGTGAGGGTGAAGTCTGGAGATCTCCACTGACATTCTCACTCAGCACTCCCTCTCTGCTCAGGTATTAAAGCGTGATGCCCCTGTGGGCAGAGCAGTCCTGTAGGCTTTCTTCAGCTGCTCTTCAAGGTAGTGACAATTCATAACGATGCTGTTTGGGGTCACCCACAGCATCTTGAGAATCTTTCTCATCTTGAGAAAATGCAGGCCTGGTCAGCCTCAGTGTCATCACTGGGAAAGTCATGGGGTGAGCTCTTGGAGCACACCTCTGGGCATGTGAAGGAGGTGGTGATTGGAAACAGTCGGCATGGTTTTACCGAGGGTAAATTACGCCTGAATAGCTTGACCGCATTAAAAATGACTGAATTTGTGAACAAGGGGAGAGCAGTGGGCGTCACTTACCTCAACCTAAGCAAAGCTTTTGACAACTGTCTCGCACGGTACTCTTGTATCCAAGCCAGGACACTAGGGTGTAGCTGGGTGGACAACCGGACGGGTGAAGAGCTGGTTAGACGGTCAAGCTTGGAGTCATGGTTGACGGCTGGAGGCTTCTGACAAGTGGAGACCACAGGAGCCTGTCCGGGCACCCGTCCTATTTGCCTTCTTTATCAGTGACCCTGGGGGAGTTTGTGGAGGACACCAAACTGGGGGGATCAGCCAGTGCGCTCGAGGGCAGGGCTGCCGTCCAGCGGGACCGAGGCAGGCTGGAGACAGGCAGGATCCTGCCCCTGGGAAGCAAGAGCCCCTGGCAGCGATACCGGCTGGGGAGGGTGACCTGATGGCAGCCCCCCTGTCCCTGCAGGGAGGCCATCGGGAAGGCGGAGCCAGGCTTGTCGCAGTGGTGCATGGCAGGAGGACGAGTGAAAACGGGCGCGAGTCAGGTGGGACAGAAGGAGAAGCTTTTTCCCCCTGGGGACAGTCTGCAAT
This sequence comes from Pelecanus crispus, assembly GCF_030463565.1. Lineage (NCBI taxonomy): Eukaryota > Metazoa > Chordata > Aves > Pelecaniformes > Pelecanidae > Pelecanus > Pelecanus crispus. The sequence continues at coordinate 132,461,385 of NC_134645.1, forward strand.
GGCATGGGGGCCCAGAGGGGTTGTGCCTCCTTGTCGTGGTTGAGCCCCAGGCAGCAACTCCGCATCACGCAGCTGCTCGCTCCCTGCCCCTGCCCCGATGGGATGGGGGAGAGAATCGGAGGAGTAAGAGTGAGAAACATTCCTGGGGTGAGATAAGAACAGTTTAATAGTTGAAATAAAGTAAAATAGTAATGATAATAATAACAATATAATAATGATAATAAAGCAAGTGATGCACAACGCAATTGCTCACCACCCACCGACCGATGCCCAGCCAGTTCCCGAGCAGCGATCACTGCCCTCAGCCAAACCCCCAGTTTCTATACTGCCCATGACGCCGTATGGTATGGAATGGCCCTTGGGGCAGTTGGGATCAACTCTTCTGGCTGTGCCCCCTCCCAGTTTCTTGTGCCCCTGGCAGAGCATGGGAAGCTGAAAAGTCCTTGACTGGCATAAGCAGTACTTAGCAACAACTAAACATCAGTGTGTTATCAAAATTCTTTTCCTACTAAATCCAAACCACAGCACTGTGCCTGCTACTAGGAAGAAAATTAACTCTATCCCAGCCAAAACCAGGACACTCCTCCACCCTGGGAGGTTTTCAGGACCTGAGTGGGCAGAGCCCTGAGCAACCTGGCAGAGGCCAGGCTGCCCCTGCTCCGAGCTGGGGGTTGGACTTAGGAGACCTCCCGAGGTCCCCATCAACCTTCAGGTAGATGTTCATAAGTAAATTACTTCCGCGTGACTGCAAGCTACCACGTAGGTTTTCCACTGTGCTTTGCGCTCAGTGCCAGCCTAGGCTGATGCAGACGTACGCTTTTAGTTGAAATCTCCCAACTGGGAGACAAAGGCGGCGTAAGCACAGCAATGAAAGTCCAGGAAATCACTGCTACAACAGAGGCTACTTCAGATGCATTCATTTTGTACCCTGTTGCTAAATTACTCGAAGTGCAGGCAGGCGTTCCACTGTTTTTGATGCAACAGATTTTCTATATTTATTTACGTGACCAAGTTTATACAAAAATAGAGTAGAAAGTTGATGTACCAGAGGTTCTCTGTACTTGTTGCAATAAAAAGATGACTGTCCTGATTCAGTACTGACAAGTAGCAGTGTACTAAAAAGGGACACACTCTTAGTTTCCTTTGGGCATATTTGATAACTGCATGGAGAACAAACTCAGCAAGAATTTCTTACAATCCCCTTATTTGACAGGAGAAAATTGTTGAGAAACAAACTGTGCGGTGATGGAAGTATCCAATTTCTGTTAATCTCTGTAAGGAATCCCCTCTCTTTCATAACTGCAGTGCTGGAAAAGATCTGATGCTACTAACTGTTTCCTCCAGTGCTAAAGAGTACAAAATGGTGTGTGAACTAGATAAACCTTGAGAATGAATGTAGTCTGGAGGCTCAGGGTCACATGTCTATCATCAAAGCACTGTGGTTGTGTCAAAAACAAGCTTTCTTGTTGTCTAATGATGAATTCTTAAAATATTAACATATGGTCTTACAAACCTTAATGGTTCAAAGCTGTGTCGGGGAAGGTTCAGGCTTGACATTAGGAAACATTTCTTACAAGCCACAATGCATGTATGTGTGAAATGTGGGCTTTGGATGTGTGAGAGGGGGTTTTTTTTGTTTCCCACCTGCCTGCGACAGAATAGCATCCGTTGCCAGAAATATTTTCTGTCATTTGTGCTGGGCAAGAAGTCTTCGATATTCTTGCATGCGTATTGAACCACAGCCATCCATGACTGTGGTTTCGAGGTGCCGTATTGCTTTGCCATCTGCATAGGCAATGTCTTCAGATCCTTCAGAAAATGGCGGCTGCCTAGCGTCTGCATACATACAACATACCTTTGTGTGTAGGTCTGTATTCGTTTAATAAGCGATGTTTCACATAAAGCATCTACCGGCAGCCAGAGTGGACAGGGAGAGGGAAAGGAGTTGTGGCTGTCAGGCCTAAAGCTCTTGCCCATCCAGTGCGAGGAGCAGGCAGCGGAGGAACGCGCTGCAGCTCAAGGGGAACGCTGAAGTACCGCGGGCAGGGCTGCAGTGCCACGAGCAGCGAAGGGGACTTCTGTGCGACAGCGCTCGCACCTGTGAGCATGAAGGCTCCTGTGGTTATCCTGATTCATTTTATCCCTAGCTTTTTTTGAGGGTATCCTTTATTGCCTTTTGCAGGTGAGTTCACACCAGAAATGCAGCTAAGAATACGGCAAGAAATAGAAAAGGAAAAGAAGGTCGAGCTGTGGAAGGAACATTTTTTTGAGAGCTACTATGGTCAGAGGTAAGACATTCAACTGTCTTTTTTAATCCTGCATTGCCTGTCCAGACGTACCTGTTGCTGCGTTTGTAGCGTGCTGTCCATCGATAAACATTCCTTTTCATTAGTCCTGAAACCTGGAAAAGGTCTCTAGCTTCGTCTAGCTGCCACAGAACTGAGGAAATGCCCAAGTGATCTAGGTCAGAAGCGATGTGTCTGCTGTCATGATTTCTTAAGGCTTTAACCAGGGTAGTGCCACTTTCCTTAGGCAAGGATGTCCTTTAGACTTTACATCTTAACTTTTCCCACTCCTTCCTACAATACTTTGAGGTACTCCCCTCTTACAGTTCTTCTAGTGTCAGGATTCTGGAGATCCATGGGTATGTGGTGGTTGAGCGTGCTCTACCTTGCAGTAACTCACCTGCTACGTAAAATCCTAAAATTTCCCCACATCTTCAGTCAGACACGTATTTGGTTAAACTCCCAAGTCTGCAAGTCTTTTATTCTGTGTTTTGTTGTGCTTCAAGATTTTCCCATCCTTTTGGGCTGTGGAGAGGATTTCAGGTTTCCGTGCGAATAACTATACTAAGAAACTTGAAAACAGACAGACACATATAGCTAAGTAATAATTTCTTATCCTGCATCTTGACAGTTAGCTTTTGTGCTTGTCCTTGGACTGTCAGCCAGTTTTCCTCCCATTCATCTATGATGTTTTAACCCTCTAGAGCGTTTGGATTACTGCCAGCCCTATTTTTATCATTCCTTGGTCTGGTAGTTTTGGGTTTCATGGGTGAGTATGAGGGAACAGCAGGCTGCAGTACCGAGTAAAGGAATACACCAGGTTGAGAACGCGAGTGATCTAGTGGCATTAGCAAAGAGCTTTACTCGGCTAACTTACCCAGTTCCCCCGGCGTTACAAACCAGGATGTAAACACGCACGGAGCTCTGTGCTGGAAGATAAAAGGCGAGAGCCATATTCTTGAAGCTTTAGGGGGACAGGGGACAGCAGGACAGCGTGGAGGTGACGTGCACAAACAATAGCAGGACTTCAGTTCTCTCTAGCTCCTAAGAACTTGTCTGGTAGAAATCAATCCCATAGATTCATTAGGCTGGCTTCATCAGACTTTATAGGTTCACGTTTGGGAAAAAAAAAAACAAATTTGATATTTCGTTAAGAGGGATGGATGAAGTTAATCCTAAATTGAATGTCACTCTGGGAATTAGATTCCCAGCTTGTTTGTTTCTTTCACAAATAAAGATGGATGAATAACACAGGGAAGTAATCCCAGCTTTTTCATGATGGAGGAAGGCAGCAGTGTCGGTTCTAAGCTACGGGTACGTCCATGGTTCTGGCATTAGCCATGTTCCTCCGGAAAAAAACGGTGGGACGCTTTTCAGTGTCCCTTTCCCCAAATGTCACCATGCGAGCTCAAGTCAGATGCAAGCTGCGTGGGGTTGTTCACACACTGCAGAGATATGTCTGTGGGGGCTAATAAAGGGAATGTTTACCATTGGCCAAATTAATTTGATTTGCAGCCTGGAAAAATTGGTATCTGGATAGAGGACTAGATCTAACCTGTGTTCCACGTATTTCATTTAGTTGGTTTTAAACTTTGCTATTAAATTCTGTTTCATGTGGAAGTACTAACAGTATGGAAGGTTTTCAAAGATAATGGCATAGAATTAGGTGTGTGAGACATATTTCTTTACCTTTTCTATAAGGATAGTATGCTTTTTGCAAGAATGTTTTACAAAATAAAAATTCTGGTTTTATTGGCAGTTCTGGACTAAGTCCTGAAGAGTCCAAGAGACTGACAGCAAACACCAGCCCTGCCGAGACAGAGACTGAAAATCCAGCAGCTGAGCAGCCAAAATGCACGCCAGTCTCTCTGGCACCACTCAAAGAGGAGAGTACTTCTCCGTTAGAGTCTAAAGCACAAGCAGTCCAGGAAGCACCAGCGATGAAAAAAGGAGAGGAAAGAAGAGAGGACATGCAGCCAAAACCAGCCAAACCTGCAGAGGCCTCAGTTTCCCTGGATGGGTGTGCAGTGAAACCCAGCGACCGTTCTCTCCCTACAAAAGAGCGAGTCCAAGGAGACTCCGTTCAAGAGAAACCACAAACCGCCGTTAGTCAAAAGCCAGAAGAAGAGAGAAAGCACGCTGCATCAAAGGAAGCGCTAGTGAAAGAGACCGTCAGTACCTCAGTTTTGGCCCCGAGTAAACCAAAGAGCCCCGAGGCAGGTGAAGTAGTAGCAAACGTAAAAAGTCCAGTGATGACTCCAGAAACACCAGAAAAGAAATCCCCTGTAAATGAAGAAATGGAAGTCAGTGTTGAAGCCCATAAGAGGAAGTCAGAGAGTCGCAAAGAAGATCTGACCACTCCTGAAAAAAGGCCACGCATCATGGAGAACTGTCAGCACCGCCAGGCATTTCGGACCCAGCCACAGTCCTTTCCTGCAGCGGGGACGCCGGTGCCACGGGTACCCCCACTCAAGGTAAAGAGAAATGAAGACAGATCCACAGAGCGGCCTTACGTGGGTTAGTTCAGCTGGTGGCTCTCACAGAAATGCTTTGTCAGTTCTCGTTTTGTATGTAAATTATGTTACCTGCTTATTTTAGCAACGGAAATACTTGATCCAAAAATGTGAAAGCTCAGCTGTTTGCTAAAGGGAGGCTGATGGCTGGCTAATCAACGTAACTTCAGTTAAGTATCTCTTGTGCATCTGGTGGGCAGAAGCTTGAATGATTGTGTGAAAGCCCAAGGCTGAGTAGAACAGGCGTACTGTAGTTCACGGTGGAAACTGAGGAGAGCTGTGGAGGAGCCGCAGGACCATAAAATACCAAAGCAAGTGGTAGCCCAGGAGCGCAGGGAGCTTTCCAGACGTGTGGGTATCCCCAGCAGTACAGTAACAGGTCCAGAAAGAACGCTGTCAGCAGCTTCCTCTGTTAGGCCAACTCTTCCGGAGTTGACACTAAATTATTTACCTGTGTTGAAAAAAGACCGTCTAGAAACAATGCCATTCTCATTTCTACCAGCTGAATGGAGTGCAGTGCCAGACTAGGTAGCAGGGAAAGACTGTTTTCGGGAACATCTCAATTCCAGAAGCCCTTTAGCTGTCGAGTCTTAGCGAGAACGTACATAGGAAAGGGAACAGGCAATAAATCACCACTAGGATAGGGCAGATGGAAAGGGAGCGTGAGAGAAACGTTCCAGACTGTGGCCTGGACAATGCCGTCTCTTGCACTTTGAGGTCCAGGTCGTAGGACCACACACCTACTGCTAAACTGCCAGGAATTGCCCCGTTGGTAAGAAAGAAACACTCTCCCATCAGACATTGGACACTCTTTCAGAAAACGATTACAAGATTGCACGTGTGTAGATAACACCGATGCTTTCTTCAGTGATGTTATGCTCGACAGTAGATAGTAAATGGATGAACCGGCACAGAAAAATTTTTTTACAGTCACGTGTGACTGCACGAATAAAAAAGTTTGGTTGCTGTAGAACAGGGCCTGTGCTTTTTCTACCAGAGTTTGCTCTGGTTAAAGTTCAATTCCCTGGTTCGGGGCCTTAGGCTGAAGTTGTAAATGGAAAACTGCTTAATTACTGTATTTCTGTATGTCCTAAGGATTCTCCTCTCCTGTTAAGATTCTTGTACACTAGGAAGTATACAAACAGCAAATTTTAAAAACGGTTCATTATTCTCACTGTGTTACTAAGTGTAGCAGGAGGGTAGGAAAGCATTAATATTAGAGACACAAAATGGGAGGAAAACTGTCAATAAAAGAGATTTGAAATACCATACAGGAAGAATGGTTGACCTTCCAGTGTAATAAACATCGATTTAACTTAATAATAGAGTGAATTTAAGGGGGATTGAAAATAGTTTCCCCGGTAAGGTGGAAGACATGTCATTCCTCAAAAAAGAAAGAAGTGGTGACCTGGTTAATCAGAAAATGAGTGGGATGGAAGCGAGGTATTGTGGATACATGAAAACAAATGTAACCTTAAAATACACTCGCTTGAATCTTCGCAGTGGAGACAGAAGAGCGCTAACATTAGTGCGCTGTTCTCATCACTTACATTCAAGAAAGAACAACTTACAGAAAGTACACTGGAATGATGAGGGGAGCAGAGAACCTATTTTGGAAGAAAGGACTAAAATATTGGCATTTTATCTACAGATACACAGTAGAGAGATTGTTAGTACTTTGTACAAAGACCCTGAGGAGACAAGTAGATACACAGGGGTAGGAGAGCAATGCAGAATCAAGCAGAATGTTGACACAAACCTTTAAAAGCATATAAATTACAGGTGAATAACATCTGAAACTTAAAATAAGGGAGGATAGGTGTTGAGTCCTGGAAGAACCTTACGTTTTTTTCCGAAAGAGCTTGATAGGCTGTTGGGTGATGGTGTACGATGTACTAGCCTGCAGCTGCCAGGGATGAGCTTCCAGCCTGAGTCACCGAGATTGTCGTAGGCTTAAAATAGGTGTGCCAGGCAGCAGCAGATCATACACGTCTTTTATTATTTACCTCAAGTGAGGGAGAGAAGGGATTTCTCCAAAACTACAACTGTCTCTCTAAGACTAGAACTATAAGTGCTTGAATACGTGGGTTAAGTGTTCCCCGTCGCTCAGTTGTGCTTTTCTCCTCCTCTGTTTCAGATTCCTGTTTCCAGAATCTCCCCGATGCCATTTCCTGCGGGCCAGGTCTCTCCCAGGGCACGTTTCCCAATCTCACTTACCAGTCCAGGAAGAACAGGGGCCAGAACTTTGGCAGACATCAAGGCAAAAGCCCAACAAGCCAAGGCTCAGAGGGCAGCGGCCGCTGCCGCCGCCGCCGCCGCTGCCGCCGCCTCAACGGGGGGGGCTGTCCCAGGGCCTGGGCCGGGCGGTGGTGGGGGCCCACCAGGCGGTGGAGGAGAGAAGAGTAACGCAGCAAGAAGCGGAACCAACGAAACTGGAATTCAAGGAAACGCACTGGAACTGGCAGGAACTGGAAGCGGGGGAAGTTCGCGAAGGTTTCTTCCCCATTGTCCAGGGACCCATACCCAAATGGAGACCCAGGCCGCGGACCAGGCACCACCTCACAGTCCTTCTAGAGCACAACTACAGCAAAATTCCACACTGCAATCCAGAACTCCAGCAAGCAACGCAGGCACCAGCTCCTCCTCCTCCTCCGCGGTATCGGCATTAGAGAAAATCAACAGAATAAAACCCAGCCCCCCCGGTATGGCTGTAAATCAGGTTTCAGGCTCCCCGTGCGCTGGTAGCAGTGACAAACAAGGGAAAGCACCTTCTGCTCCAGCAGGTCCGAGCCAGGCCTGTGGGGCATCAGCTGGCAGGGATGGAACAGTCTGCGTCACGGTGTCGGCAGCAGATACCAACACAAATGTAACTAAGGTAGCACCTACAGCCTTAGGAGGGACCAGCTTAGATGTTTCGAAAAGCAAATCTCCTTCCCTTCTGGTGTCTTCGCTAACATCCACGAGCTCGGAAGCCCAGGCTGGAGGTGCGATCACATCTGCTGCATCTGTCCCACCCTCTCACGCTTCGTCAGTAGCGCCTAGCCTTAAAACTCCTGCAAGTTCAAGCTCAAGTGGGGCCCTCCCAAAACCAAGCTCCAGTATTCCTGCCAACAACCCTTTAGTCACCCAACTTCTTCAAGGCAAGACCGTCCCTCTGGAGCAAATCTTGCCGAAGCCTCTCACCAAAGCAGAGATGAGAACTGTCCCTTTAGCATCTCATGAAGAACAAGGGGCAGCAGCAGCATCCGGGGCAGCAGGGAGCGGCACTGGAGCCGAGGGTGGTGAAAGACAATCGAGTTTACCCACACAACAGCTCGGGAAGATCTTTTGCCAGAACAGGCCTCTGCCTCACATTCCAAGGACCTTTCCGCTCCCCTCGGGAAAGGACTCCAGTCTTGACCAGCACCAGTGCCACGAGGCGCTCAGCAAAACCACCCAAGAGCAGATCCTTCAGACTCTCATCAAGAGGGTCCAGAGGCAGAATTTGTTGCCAGTCCTTCAGCCTTCACAACTGAACCTCGCTCACTCAGGTTTCCAGTTAGAAAACAGCTCCACCAGCCAGAGATTTATGCTGGGTTTCATGGGCAGAAGGACATCGAAGCCTGCTATGTCTGGTCATTATCTGCTCAACATTTCCACCTATGGTCGTGGTTCAGAGAGTTTGAGGAGAGGCTTCTCCTTGAACCCTGAAAACCGCTTGTGTCTGAACAGTCCTGCTGATGCTCCAAAACCAGAATTTGGGGAATGTGAGGGGATAGCTGGCCACGGCGGCAGCAGCAGCGATGAAGGAGATGCAGATGATGAGAGTACTGGTGACGAACGTGAGCATATCAGTGTGAAAGAGGAGCCCCAGGCTGCCCAGGTTTCTGGCCAGTGTGAAAAAGAACAGGTACCGCACAGCATAAATTCTTTGGATTACAGCAGCCTTGCTAAAAAGGGTGTAAAGACAGAAGCAGCCACGTCTCAGCAAGCGGCGGTCAACAAGGAGAACGTTCAGGCGTTTGACGGAACTACGTTAGCACGAGATTTTATTCAAGCCGCTCAAGAGCAAATGGCACACGCGATGAGGGGGAAAATGCACAGCAATCCAGAGCTTTTCAGTACTTCTGTGCCGTCCTCGGACTCTGCGCAGCAGCAGCCTCCGCTGCTTTCTCCTTCGCACCCTCCCAAGCTGTCGGGAAACGCTGCGGCACAGCTCATTGGGCCCAGTTACAGTGGCACAATAAACGTCTCCACCTCCCCGGACGTGAACCAAGGGTCTCTTATGACCGGGCTGTCTGAATGCAATCAGTTGTCTAGTAGCATGGGGAACGTCATGTCCTTTTCTGTGACTGTAACCACCATTCCCACCAGCCAAGCTATGAACTCTGGCAACCACGCTCAGACCATCCCCGTTCAAGCCTTCGCTGAAGACAACAGCATGGAGGATTCCCCTTCCAAATGTTACTGCAGGTTGAAAGCCATGATCATGTGCAAGGGCTGCGGTGCCTTCTGCCATGACGATTGCATTGGCCCCTCTAAGCTCTGTGTCTCCTGCCTCGTCGTGCGGTAACCGGGACAGGAAGTGGGGAGGAGGATGGCTTGATTTTGGGTTTTGCTTTCGGAAGTACCTTGGGAAGAAACAGGAAATTTACTGCCTTGCACAAGAGACACGTTACTGAATCAGGAATACAGAGTAGAGTTCTTCTTTCATTAAAGAAAGAGCACCTTCTTGTACAGTGAGTCTAAATTGAGCTCAACTACGTGAATTGTGACAAGAGTTTGCACTTAAGGAATTATGTAAATATGTCACATTATTTTGTTTAAAAATATTTTTTCAATCTTTTAGGAGGTAGTGTTTGACTCCTACTGCAGTTTCATTAACCCCAGCCTGCTATCCAGCATGTTTGCTGAGCTCTGCTCTAGATGGGGGAGCAAACCCCCAGCAAAATCTTAGCCTGTTGGTCTTCTCTGGACAAAGAGAAGAAATGGATAATCAAGAAACGAAATGTTTGTACTGACTGATCACGGAGCACCGAAGCGGGAACCCCTGAAGGGGCTCACTTCGTTGCTCTAAATTTTAGCTCAGTTTTTTTCAGAATTGGAAGGCGTTAACGTTGTACCAGCCTTTCAAGTAATTGCCTTTCACTTGTGTCCTGGCTGTTTCCAGAAGGCATACTGGGTTGTGCAATATTGGCTGGTGTTTTTGATTTGCATATCCTCTCCTCTTCAAGGAGTCAGTTGCTGTAACCTTGTTTTAAGGAAGGTAGTGTCTTGATTTGCCACCAGTAAATACAGAAAAAGGCAACTGTACTAATCATAGGAGTCAAGAGCTTAGATCACTAAAGCAACTCAGTAACTGTGTGATTATCGGTAATCCCAGGAACCATTTAAAGCAGAGATCACAAATGTGTGCTGAACTGCATTTCATTTCTGGACTGTCAGGACTCGGCAGAAACACGCTTTTTTTTTTAGGCATTTTGAGTGAGCTGGAAAGCGCCATCCCAGAGTCGCGAAGCATCGGCTGTTAACAGCACGTGGCGCAAGTGAAGTGCACTAAGTGTCACCCTCGGTCCTGCTGTTCTCTAGGAAGCTTACCGTGCTCGTTCGAACCTCCATGACAGTCAGACGTCTCTAATTTCTATAGGAGATTTTATATTTAGCGAAGTATAGGGAAAGGAAAACACGTGTCTTGTTGGGCCACGCCGTTAGCCCTCCGTGGGTGTCTCTTTGTGTTTGAAAATACCAAATCAGGCTTGACTCAGCTTGGATTTTGCTCAGTTGAGGTCCGGGGTTGCGCGGGGGCTGGGGAGGACTGAAGGGGCACGGGGGGGGGGGCTGGGGAAGGGGGCTGCACCGCGCCCCTCGTACCTGGTCGTGGGACACAGCTAGTGACGCTCGTCCTCGCTTTCGGTGTTCACGAATTCAATATTCACTTGGATTAATCGAAACTAAAGCAGTTATAAAATGGTACTCTGTCCTCAACGAGAAGACTTGGCGACAGGCTGGCTAACGAAGCACACGCCGACCTGCGTTTTGATGTATCGCAACACGTCCGCGTCACATCGAGGATCTTGTACGTTATTTCTCTTCCGAAACAAAGAACATCAGGTTCACTAATCACATCCAGTCCCATGTTGTCGCTGTTCGGGGTAGGGGTGGGGGGCCATACTGTGTCTTGGTCAGGTAACAGATCTGTGTATCTTTTTGATGGAAAAGCACTGAATTCACTTTTAATCCAAAGGCCTTTTTAAGATGAAGCAATATTAACAAAATAGGTGGGACAGCCGTTTTGTGAGCTGGGCTCCTCAGCCTTTCTTTCTTCTCTCCATTTGACGATACTACTGCTTTCCCCTTTCCCCCCTCCCTCGCCTGGGAACCTGGCATGCTGTGGGGAAAGATCAGAAATAATCGCCTGTGAAGCAGTGTGTTTTTCCAAGGAGCGGGTGGTGGTTTCTTTGGTAATGATAAAGACAAGAGAGTTGCAAACGTAACCACATCGTAGCAGAAACGTTTCCTTCCCTGTCCAGCAGAGCATGGCGTCCTCCAGAGCAGGATTGGCGCGAGAGTTAGCAAGAGCTGCAGCGTGTCTTGGTCTCCGTTTATGCTCATCTTAAATTTTTTGGGGAGCAGTGACCCCCATTTTCTAATTATGCTTAGACACCCAGTGGCAAAGAGGATTTAGGTATTAGAAATCAAGTCCCTTTTTGTAATCTACAGCTGAAATCTCAAAAAAATCACACAAAAATGACTCTCGTGTGCATACTGTGCACGCGTTGGCGGCGATTGTAGCCCAGGAAAAAGCCCCCGGCGTGTGCGTGCTCCCGCTGCCGTCGGCGTGCGTGCACGTGCGGAGGGGCAGGCCAGCAGACGTGGGCTGGCTTCTCCCGTTGCTGTAACGGGGATAATCTCCTTCCCCGGCTTGACTTGTACATCAGCACCGATGCGGGCAGTAGCCCATCGCTGCCTGCTTCCGTCTCTTGTTCTACAGGAGGAATTTCTGCCCTTTTTTTAAATCTCGGCACGCAGCGTAAAATGGTTTCAAGCTGCGTGCCCTGGGGAGCTGAGTACCGAGAGCAGGGTCTGGCCGTTCCTTACTAACTCAAGCCTTGTCTAGACGTGAAAGAAGTTACAGCAGTGGAATCCTCAGACACGTTCATTCCCGTCTAAGACAGATCCCCCGGTATAATCCAATTTAAAGGTTGTTGCTAGTTACAAACTAAACTGAAAAAGTCATTCTCACCTCAAATAAGAGCAAAGAGGTTTTGCTGGCATAATTGGATCAATTCTGTTCGCACCTTGACTTTGATCGGTGTAGTTTTTCTAGGCTGACGAGGCCGCTTAAGACGGGGAAGGAGAAGATGATGAGGGAGCAGCAGGCGGCGATCTGCCGGCGTGCTCTTAGCGCTCACGGGCTTTTCAACCCGCTGCGGCTGTTGCTTGCAAAGGCTGTTTCATTGCTCCTCTCGGCACTTTCTAAAACAGGCACCGCCCCCAACCGTGGTTCCAGCTTGTTCCTCCCTTTGAATTTTATACGCGTCCTCTGTCGTGCGTGGGTTTGGTTTTCTGGGCCACGTACGCCGCTCACGAGTCTGCTCCGGGAACGCAAGGCGCTGCCGTTTCCCGCGCGGTCCTGCAGGAAGGATGCCTGCTCGGCCGTCGCCGGCCCGGCGGGAGGGAGACGAGCCGGGATTGAGCAGGTTGGGGCGACCGGTGACCAGGCAGATCGCGGCGGCTCCAGACCCATGTTGGACAGCGTAGGCATCTTGCGTGCTGACCTGGAAGTTTACAACTCTGTTCAGTGCCTTAGTTATATTTTACCAGATCAGCACTTTTCTTGGGCTACTTTTATTCTATTTCTTTTTAAGAAAATAAGTTCTTTTAACTGCATGTCTTTGATTTTAACCTATGCTATGAGCTACTAGATGCAACTTGATGGAACAATCTCCACAGGTTTGCAAGCGGGCATTAAGTAGTTAGGAAATCGTTAGAAATAACAGGGCTCGGTGTAATAATCACTGTAAGTGCAGGTCAACATAAAACCTTGAAAGCTTTGCATGTTTTGCAGTGCTGGTTATTGAATTTTGTAGAAGGGGGAAATCCTGCAGCCTATATAGGAGCGTTCCCTCCCTGCTGCTGCCTTACTGCTGAGGCTCCTCTCGGCAGTCTCCACTCTTCCCATCATCCGACCTCCCCGCTTCCAGCAAGATAACAAACCTGCCTTCACACTGGATTTACAAATAAAAGGGATGTCGTGACATAGTTTAAAGCATTAGACTTTGGTTCCCCAGGTAGTAAAGTAACAGCACTATAGTAAATGCTGGTGTAAAAAAATCTGAGATAAAATGTTTTCAAAGCCTAATGTCAAACTACGTTTGCGGCAGTAAAAGCAACTTGAGTAAGAGAAGATACTCAGATTTAAATTTTCCATTTCGGGCCACATCCAAGTCCTTGCAGCGTGAGAACTGGAAATACAGACGGGTCAGTGGAGTTTAACTTCCCGATGCAAAACCCTCCATGTGCAGGGTGTTGCAGTGGAGGAGTGAGCGCAGCTCTAGAAATGAGCTCAGGTTTTGAGAGAGATTGGCAGCACAGGGAAGGAATTGCGTGTGAAATTTTCATGTCCCTTCTTAAATCAAAAGGAAAGACCGAGACGCTTAATGGTTTTAACGCTGGTCGGCGGAGTTGTATCTTTTTTTCACGGTAATAAGAAATAGCTGATGGGGAAGCAAGTTCCTGGCCAAGTTATTCGCAGCCAGGAGGTATCCTCAGGGCGTTGCTGCTGACGGGGGCCGCTCCCGCTGCTGCAGCGGCGGCAAAGCCCGTCCCGGGGCCGGCTCCTACCTGGCGCGCACGCCGTGGGAGATGCTGCGGTCGGAGCGGGACCGGGGCTTCTCTCCTCCGGGGAGGCTCAGCCTGAGGGTTCCTCTAAACCACTGGAAGGCGGGGGCCACCAGACGGGCGAGTGCCGGCCCTGCCCTGCCGGCCCTCCACCTTCTCTGGAGGCGGTCAGCCTTCGGCGGCACGCAGCCACGCTAACGCGGCAGCGGCGTGAGAGGCAGTAGATGCGCGTGGCCCGCGGCAGAACCCACCGCCGCTGCGCTCGTGTCGTCTGAAAGCACCGCAGCTTGAAGAAAAGCAACAGGCTGGGTTTTCTTCCACTGCAAGGCCAGCAGTAGTAGTTCTCTTTGGTAGAACTGTCTCACCGGAGACGCTTGAAGTCCTGGGGAAACTTTTTTACTTGGGGGTTTTGCTTAGGCTCGGTAGTTTGCCAGCCAGCCTTGCCCGTTAGCGCCTGGCTTCGCCTCAGCGGCTTTGCCACTTTTGGGCGCTGGCGGAGGAGGGTGCTCAGCTCGCCCCGGCCAGGGCTGGCCGGGCTGGCGCTGGTTCGAACGTCCAGAATCCGACGTCTGAAAATGCGGGTGGCGGCGGTAGGAGGGAAAGGACGGTGCCCGCGCGCTGAATTGCCTCCTGCGCTGAGCGCGGGTGGGTTAGTTGCTGCGCTGGGGGAGAAGAGCATTCCCGGGGCGTTGGTGCCTCTGGCGCCTGCGGCGCTGAGCCGCGCCCTGGGCTAGGTCGTCGGGTCTGGGTGCCGCCAGTGCCGCGCGGGGAGGAGAGCTGGGGCGCTTGCGAGGGGGAGGAGGATAGCCAGAATTTTTCTTTGTTACCTAGGTTGTTTTTTTTTTTTAATGCTATACATTTGATATAACTGAAGATCAATTTTAAGAGCTTACAGTAATATATTTTAAGTAATATATATTTTAGTATCTGTAAAAAAAAAAAAATTGACAAAGGATGATTTATGAACTAGATTAACAGCGTGTTGGGAGTACGCAGTTTCTCAGCAAGGCCAAGAATAGTTTTACTAGCCAGAGAACTGAAAAGATTCAGTTTTTTTCCATTAATGCAATAAAAACGGGAGTTCTTAAAAAGAAGAAATCCAATACTGTTTACCACATGCTTTTCTTGTTTTGACAACAGGCCTGTAAACACAGTTTAGAAGATACTAAACCTTTGTCTGTCTTTTGCCTTTTTAAAAGGGACTTAAATTGGAATAGAGGGTATGTACAGAAAAATCAAGTTGACACCATTTTAAAATGTATTTTTACACAAATAATATAGAAAAATCATATTTTACGTAAGAATTTTAAGTATTTGAAATATGTATATATATACTGTATGTACTTCATATATTCTTTATTTTACATTTTCAATGTATTAAAAAGTCTTTGAGCTGGTTGGATTTGAGCATGTAATAATGTTTAAAAAAAAAAGGAAAAGGAGAAAAGAGGGAGAGCGCATGCACGTGCCGCGCCACTGCAGCAGCTGCTGCTGGCAACGCCAGGGTAGCAGAGGAAGCAGAAGTTCAGGAGCTGATGAATTTTCGAAGAGTTCAGCCGTTTTAGATACAGAGAACGTTTTCAGTCCTGTGTCCCGTTTGCGTTTCCGTTAATATTCGCTCATTTTGCCTCATAACCACCCAGAATAATCCATGGTGAGAAGACAAGAAGTTGAGGTGGATCTTTTATACAAGCAATGCTGCCTTTATAGCCAAAGAGACGTACTGGTACAGAAGCTACTCAACCAAAACAAAATCGGAAGCTACTCAGTTTTGCTGTGCCACTGAAATTTTAATAAGTAGCTTGATTTCTTGTGTGAGCATCTTACAGTGCTTATGGGGAGTTCAGACGATACACCAAAAGTCCAGTGATTTCAAGGAAACACTATCGAAGCCGACAGTTTTTGTTTGGTTTTTTTTTTTTTTACTTTGTAGGGATTTTGGTGAAAATCTCACTGTAGAGGATGATACAGCTTTGCAGCTGTTAGAAACGGAGTGAATTCTCGCCAGGAGTGGGATCCTAGAGACGCTCCTCTCGAGCCGCAATTACCTGATGCACACGCAGAGCGCAGGGCAGCTGCGGAGCGGGGGCAGGCAGCAAAGGGGGGCGAACCAGGAGGTCGCGGCGTGTTCAGGATTAAGCTGAGATACCCGGCGCTGCGCAGCGCTTTCCCTGCCCGCCTGGTACTGCTTCCTGGAACTATTCCGTAGGGTAAACAGCAAGCGCTGCTTGCTCCGTATATACCTGCTTCTGAAGGATGGGGAGACCCACAGCCCCTCTAATTGCCGGCCCCAGTTCCGCAGAGAGAGAGGGAATACAAATCTCTACAGAGAAAAAGGTGGGAATGGCTCCGCAGGGCGGTAGGCGCAGTGCAGTTGCCTCATCCCCTTTCCTGGGATGCCCGTTTTGGCTTAGATGACTCTCAAAATGACGTTTACGCTATTCTGCTTACTCCAGCGAGCGATTGCGGGAATCCTGTACGTAAACTGGAGGTGTTTACAGCAATTCTCTGTTGCTGGGACTTACAGGGAAGGAAACTGAATGTGGGAAAAGAAGAAGCATTAACAAGTTGAGTTTTAAAAGTAGAAATCCGAAACCTGAAAAGGCAGGCAACCGCTATTTTTATACTGCTTCAATTATTATTGGAATCTCTTGGGGGAAAAAAAAAAAAACAACACAAAACGTGGCACCCAATACTTTGTCAAAACTTGCTATCGACGCATCGAGTGGGGCTTTCACTCTAGAAACAGTTGCACTATACGAAAGCCCCGCGGGTTGGGTGTGTGTATATACATAGAGTCTATATGGGGGGCTGGGCAGGTGTGTGCGCACGTTACGTACGTGCACATATACGTGTGTGCAGACAGCTATATTTTAGCTAAGTGTACATAGCGAGACCAGCTTCGTCTCAATCTTCTGGTGACGTTACACCTTGCAAAGTTACCACAGACCTGAGACAGAATTACAGCTTTTATATTTGTTTTCATATTTAAGATATATGGGTTAGACAAAGTATATAATAGCAATGTGTTTTGATCTGCTGCACTTTTTTAAAAAAAAAAAAAAAAAACATTCCTTATTCCCCTGGTACTGCTGCATCTCCCATTCCTTCCTATCCCAATTTAGAGCGTAAAACCAACTGGTCTCCTGTACCTTTCAGTTACGACTTCTCCGATGCTGCATTACAGATTGTGTGTTGGAAAAGCCGGGCCGGGAGTCTCCCTCCGGGGTCCTCGGGGCCCAGGGCCAGCGCCAGGAACGTGAGCCCGCAGGCAGCGGAAATGAATCCGCTGCAGCTCCTGCAGCTCGCTCCAGGACCGTTTCCCGACTGACACGATTTTTAACCGTACTGTCCGTGCGGATGCTCTTAGCCCACCGGGAGCCGAGGCGGGACAGGCATTACCTTGGACCTCAGGGACAGAGGTTTCAGTAACAATATTTTTTATCTGGTGTCTAGAGGTGTACCCGAGGCTACACCCACAAACAGCCGACTTGGCTGGATTTACAGCGCCTTCCGTTGCCGTAAATCTTCCGTGCGACTGTGAGCCCATACCCTATCGCAGTCCGTTTGCAAAGTCGGATTTAAATAAGAACTGTGGCGAGGTTTGTATGGGGGAAAGAAAAAAAAAAAAAAAAAAAAGCAATTGTAGTTCAGCAACGTTAACTTCTAGGCATTGAAAAACCACACGGGCCAGTTCCAGCGAAGGAGCAATACGTCAGGGACAAGCGTGGTCCATCGTGCTGCAGCTATGCATTTTGGCAAAGGTTGTTTTGTCAACAAGTTTTTCCACTCATTTTGCTGTATAAGATTCCACCTTAGCTTCTCACCAGCATTAAGAGGGATCTGAGGAGTGCTAAGAACAGCCCGTCTCTAACCTGTCACTTGAAGATCTGTGTGCCCTTAGGAGATAGCACTTTGACAAGCAAAAGCCTGCCCTGTGGCTTCTGTCTTATTGCGGATTCTGTTCCTCTTCCTCTCACTTATTTTTGTCATGTAAAACTACCTGCTTTATAAATGAATGTAAAATACAGTAGTTCTTCAGCACATGGACAAATGTGTATTTTATCTTAATGTTTCATTTTATGTTAAATAAAAAGCATATGATTTTATGGTCGTTAGTACTGCTAACGTTGATTTTTTCGATGACTACCTTTTGTCTTTCACAGGACCTTGATAAACGATAGCAAACTGCATTCTTCTGGCTTTATAAGCTGTGGACATCCATAAAATTTTTTCCGACACATTTCAAGGGGAAAACTTTGGTTTAATACTAAGCCTTAGTAAACACTCTGCAGTTCCCACAAGCCGCACTTCTCGGGGTCCCAAAATACTTCACGGGCGTTGAACTGTAAGTGTGGGAAAAAGAAAGAAACAGGAAGAAATGGTTATCAAGTGATTGCAGCTTGATTTCTCTTAAACAGAGGGATTCGGAGAAACAGATCTGTAACCAACTTTCTTGATTTCTGTCAGGTAAACTTTGAATGCACTTAACAACTTAAGTAAAATCAGCAGGACTGAGGCGCCTGGGAACGTGTAGGAAGCCTGGGGGATTTCTTTTCACTGCATAGATTAAAAGTATCGACAATCTCCATTTCAAGTACAGAAAGGTACTGCGAACCTCCTGGTGTGAATTAATCACATCAAGAGTGTAAAGAGCGAACATAAAATGGAGAAGGAAAGATCTGTAAAGAGATTTGTGTCTTGCAGAGCAAAGAGCAAATACAAGAAGTCCAGCTGAGTTTGAGTTTGCAACCGTTAGCAAAAAAAAAAAAAGCTCCCAAATTCTACCACCTCATACAGCAAAAGACCACAAAAAGAGGCAAAGTAGAAAAGAGAGTGATAGTGATTAAAGTAGTCTTCAGGCATAGCCCCAAAAACGCCCCAACCGAAAGCAATACTCTGCTCGCTGAGGATGTCACACGTACCGCTGCAACCGGGTGGCAGGTTTTTTGAAAGAGCTGACACAAAAAGCTGTAGTTCAGGTAACGCTTTTCTTGTTGTTTAGCAAGAGAACTCTGGTAACCTGTGCGGCATAGTTCTACCTGCATTTAAGAATAAGAGAAAATGACGTCATTCGTAGGCAAGGCTCTGGAAGTTTTCACGTAAAGACTAATTGAATTTATTGGCTAATAAGTGGGATAGGAATCAGTCCGGCCACAGGTATGTGCAGGCTAATTCAGTTACTGCGCGGATAAATTGCTTCTCATCAGATAAAATAAGGTCTATCTTCCATAAGAAAAATGATAAAAGAAACTGTTATGTGGGAAAGCAGTAATAAAACATGAGAAGATGAAGAAAAATAAATACAAAGTAAAAGAACTGGTTCAAAGGGGCTTAACAGGCAGTCCCAAAAGTGGGAAAGCAGTTTGGATGGAGAAGTCTTCTCAAACTCCTCAAGGTTTAGCTGGGACGTGCAGCTTTTTAAGATTTTTTTTTTTTTTTTTTCCTCTCCCATCAGTGATGCTAGCACCAAAAGCTGAGAGCATCCCAGCCAAAATAACTGGTGACACAAACTTGGGATGTATGCGCGTACAGACAGAACTGGAAAACCCTAGCTCGAGAAAGAGCTGTTAAGTCAAATTCAGCCGTGCGCACCGGTGTCACGAGGTCTTTAGGGGCAGAACACAAGCTTCTGCTCTAGGGGCGGGTGCACAGGAACTGGAAGGAGGATGAGAAAGCCCTGGATATATTAATTAATCATACCCCGTGATTACAAGCTGTCAGTCTGATTTAGCCATGGGAAGGCAAAACAATTCTGAAAGCCTAGTCCGTGTACTGCCAGTAGCAAGGAAACGGGCATGAACTGCACAAGGTAGTAAGATACTCTGCGTGGGTCTGCTCACCTGCAGGCAAGACAAACTAATTCAACCTGGAACAAGTGCGTTGAAAACTTCTACATAACCAGGAAGGGAGAGGCTTTGACATGGTAAGACGACCAAAAATTTAAGTTAAAAACTAAAAGGTAAAAGGCTAGCTATCACCAGGATAAACGTTAAGGGGGGAAAAAAAACACGCTACTCAGCACAGGTACAAGAACAAATGGGTATGCAGTAGCTGTGGATAGACTTTGTTTAGAAATTACAAGGAAGTTGCTACTTGACAAAATGCACACCAGAACAGAACACATGGAGTTGCAGGGATGGTACAGCTCTATTAAAGTGCAGGCTTAATGTTCTAGCAAAGTCTTGATGGTCCTGTTTCCCTAAACAAGACTTTTTTTTTTTTTTTCCCCCCCAAATGTCAACAGGAATGTCCAGATAATGTTCTTGAATAGAACACTTCATTTTAGAGCTCAGTAATTTTTATGAGTAATTTAAATTATTCCTTTCAGTGTCGTGTCTGTGTTAAAAGTGAAGTCATGTCCTTGGCACTGCTTTTTTCCATCTATTTTGTTCTAGGCATTATTCACATTATTTCTGTTCCATCTCAGTCCCACCAGTCGTGTGTGGTAAATGTGAATAATGTCTGCTATGCAGTCATGCGCTGTTCCTCATCTTAAGGGTTCCTACACACCTCACATCATGTTGCCAAAATGCAGCATTTCTGAAACATTGTGCGATCAAAAGCTCTTGTTGTATTCTATCAAGCTGCGCCAGGGGAGGTTTAAATTGGAAATTACGAAAAATTTCTTCACGGAAAGAGTGGCCAAGCATTGGAACAGGCTGCCCAGAGAGGTGGGGGGAGTCCCCAGCCCTGGAGGGGTTCAACAAACGGGCAGAGGTGGCACTTGGGGACATGGTTTAGTGGGCATGGGGGTGTTGGGTTGATGGTTGGGCTGATGATCTTAGAGATCTCGTCCAACCTTAGTGATTCCTGGTTTGACTTTCATTAAAAAATAATCCAGCCACCAAGCCAGGAAACATGAAATTAATTCTTCCTCTGCCCTGAATTGGTTTAGTGGTGGGCTTGGCAGTGTTGGGTTAATGGTTGGACTGGGTGATCTTCAAGGTCTTTTCCAACCTCAACGATTCGATGATTCTCCCTCTCTGCACAGCCTACCGAAGGATTGGTCCTCCCCAACCAGGACACAGACAACTATTTTTAATTTCTGGCAACTACATCAGTTCCTCATGGTCAGATAATGCAACTTAACTAACTCCTTGTTGCATTAAGTACTCCCCATCCTGGAGGGACAGAGCGGGTGGCAGCACGTAACAGGGAGTCAGTGGTTCCCCTGGTACGTGTATGCGTATGTGTATGTTAGCGACCTGAAACTGCTGCAGCACCTCACTTCCCCACCCTGCGGGACCTGAGCCGCTGCCAGCAGGGTGTGAGCATCATCGAATCATAGAATGCTTTGGGTGGGAAGGGACCTGCAGAGGCCATCCATGGGCAGGGACAGCTTCAACCAGCCCAGGGTGCTCAGAGCCCCGTCCAACCTGGCCTGGGATGTTGCCAGGGATGGGGCATCTCCCACCGCTCTGGGCAACCTGTGCCAGCGCCTCACCACCCTCAGCGTAAACAATTTCTTCCTTATATCCAGTCTAAATCTATTCTCCTTTAGTTTAAATGCATTCCCCCCTTGTCCTGTGGCTGCAGGCCCTGCTCCAAAGCCTGTCCCCACCTTTCCTGCAGCCCCTTCCAGCAGTGCAGGGCCGCAGGAAGGTCTCCCCGCAGCCTTCTCTTCCCCAGGCTGCACAAGCCCAGCTCTCCCAGCCTGGCCTCAGAGCAGAGCTGCTCCAGCCCTCGGACCATTTCTGTGGCCTCCTCTGGCCCCGCTCCAACAGGTCCCTGTCTGTGCGGTGCTGAGGGCCCCCGAGCTGGGCGCAGGGCTCCAGGGGGGGCTGAGCAGAGCGGAGCAGAGGGGCAGAGCCCCCTCCCTCGCCCCGCTGCCCACGCTGCTGGGGATGCAGCCCAGGATGGGCTTGGCTTTCTGGGCTGCCAGCGCACATTGCCGGCTCGTGTCCGGCTTTTCATCCCCCGTTACCCCCAAGTCCTTCTCCGCAGGGCTGCTCTCCATCCCTGTGTCCCCCAGGCTGTATGGATACTGGGGGTTGCCCCGTCCCAGGTGCAGGACCCTGCACTTGGCCTTGTTGAACCTCATGAGGTTCCCACAGGCCCCCTTCTCCAGCCTGTCCAGGTCCCTCTGGATGGCATCCTGTCCCTCAGGCGTGTCAGCTGCAGCACTCAGCTTGGTGTCATCATTGGACTTTATTTTCTTGAGGTTTAGTCTTCTCTTTTTTAATTCATGTAACTAATTAATCACTATATCTTGTTGTTAAATAAATAAGACTCTAAGCTTTTGTTAACCCCGTAGAACTCCCCTGTGACCCTTGAGAAGAAAGAGGATGGGCACAACCCACAGTTACAAAACAGTGAAGTCTGAACTCTTAAGAGTCGAAGGCATAAATAAATAAAGCCAGGTCACCATCTGTTGTTTTTCTAGGTTTCAGAACTTCTCCCTACAGACCACATGGCAAACTGATTTTCCAAATGCTAATTTGGCTATACACTGCCAAGGAGACAGGGTGGTGGCATGAAGGGTGCATGCCCTCCACTGCACCTACTTTGGAGTCTACATGTTCTTAGTAAATGGTAGGTACAGTCATAGAATCACAGAATGGTTTAGGTTGGAAAAGACCCTTAAGATCATCAAGTCCAACCGTTAACCTAACACTACCAAGCCCACCACTAAACCATGTCCCCAGGTGCCACATCTGCCCATTTTTTGAACCCCTCCAGGGATGGGGACTCCCCCACCTCTCTGGGCAGCCTGTTCCAGTGCTTGACTACTCTTTCCATGAAAAAATGTCTCCCAATATCCAACCTAAACCTCCCCTGGCGCAGCTTGAGCCCATTTCCTCTCGTCCTATCACTTGTTTCCTGGGAGAAGAGCCCGACCCCCCCTCCCTGCCCCCTCCTGTCAGGAGCTGCAGAGCGATCAGGTCTCCCCTCAGCCTCCTCTTCTCCAGGCTGAACACCCCCAGCTCCCTCAGCTGCTCCTCACAGGACTTGTGCTCTGGACTCTTAAGTCACTGTGAAGCAGAACATTTACAGCAGTTTCATCACATCAGGCACAAAAGCGAGGGTGATCATGCACCGAAACAAACTTGAAGTCCGGGATTCACTGTCTCCCACTGTCCGTAGATCACAATGGGATGACTTTCTGGATGATAAGCTTTAGCCCGTTAGTGGCGACTGGGCAATGCAATGAGAGTCTAGTGAAAAAGCAAGAAAAACCAAAAAGTTATCCCTGGAAATAAGAAATATTTTTATGACAAAAAAGACCAGAGAATAAGGTACAAAAAACACAAAGATACAAAGTGAACAGTTCAGTTCTTCCCACTTCTGTTCCCACTGTGGAAAGACATGGAAGTAAACATTCCTTACTTTACAACGCTGTCTCTGTTTCTCCATCTTAGGCGGGGAAGGGGCAGTTTTCAAAGGTCCACCTAACACTGCTGGGAGGCTCTGCCATTATTCTCTACAATGCAGAACAAATACTTAGAAAAGCAGACTTGTGTTGCCATGCAGTGGAATGCCCTGTTGCATTGGAAACCTATTGCTCCTAGCTGGTTATAACCCATGAGTACTTACATTCTAAGAGCTCCATACCTTCCCGTGTCTGTTTTCTTTCAACTCTCCAAACACCTCTTCAGTAATGAGTCAGCTGTGCTAAGTGCTGTGCCCTGGGAGGGAGCCATACAAAGGATGTCCTATCAAACTCAGACATTTCACCTGTATTTTAACAGAATCTGCTTCAATTTTACAATCATCATCTGGCTTGTTTTGTTTCTCCGCCAAACTGCAATAAAAAAACTTGTAAGTGAAAGAAAAGCTGCAGAATCCCTTTCTAAATATAGATAAGGAGCACGCTTCTGGCTCAAGCAAGGTAATTATCTCGTCACGCTGAAGAGGAACAAAAGATGAGATTGTTTCTCTCTCCTGAGCTCAGCTTCTACCTTATCTCAGTTACCATACTGGCTGCTAACTGGGAATACCTGTGAGACGGAAGAGCAGCTTGTGACATGCAGTTAACTGCGTAACCACAAATACTGGTTGCTAAGCCAGCAGCTGGCGATACATATATCCAGGGGCTATGAGGACCTTCTTTGGTACATAAGATAGCTGCTAAAGTGCAAAATTTTACATTCAGAATTTAAAAATCTGAAATGATTATGTAAATAGAAGTAGAAGGATACCAAAAACATTATTCCAGTTTCTCAATCGGGACATTCTCAACCTCACCTTTTTAGTTACACTTGTTTTGGGCTGAACTATGTTCTCTTTATAACCACGTACAGCATAAATTCATGTAAAAGCTGAGGAAAGTTGACGTAAGAATTTAAACTCAGAGCCTTCTGACTTCTGAACACTTCTTCAGATGGTGCTGCATGCCAAGAGATCGTGTACGAACAGCAGCACAGGCACTTGATTTCTGTGGGAGGTTCACAATGCACTTTTGTTGCTACTTGAGAAAAAAAGGAAAAATAAGGAAGGGCAAATGTAGCAGCCTGGCTGTGGAAGACAATCAGCTAATAGCTGAAAATTAGGAATGATACAAGAAATGAGGGGAAAAAAACCAAACAGATGTGAAGATTACAGCGTTACAAAATGTAGACCAGTCTTATCTGATGTGTTACAAACCATGTAGAAGAAGTAACAAGAGTTACCACCAGTTTGCAGATAAAATACCAGGAACAGTGAAAAGGCAAATATGACACTGAGGCTGAGAGCATGGGCGTCAAAAGAATTCATAAATGTGTAAATGTGTACACTGTAATGGTGAAAGATACAGAGCAAAAACATGCTATACAAGTAGAAATTAATTAAAATCAAGTTATCAGTAAAATACAAAACACTGAAAGCCATCAACAGTGAAGACGCACGTTTAGGATTTAACACCTAACTCCTACATGAATGCAGAGAAAAATGGAAGAATGAAGAAATGGAAAGCTACAGAGAATGGGGAACTGACAAAACAGACAAGTTCTGCTTCGTGCTTCATAAAACATTTACTGGGAGCACCAGACCAAACAGCCTTGTCTTTACCTTCCATATGATTCAGGAATCTGACAAAGTAATACAGACTACAAGGTAAACTGGGGCCTACACAAACAGTATAGAGAAATTTCTTTTTAAAAATTATAAAAAAAACCCAAAAAACTACAAGTGCTTTTTTCTTTACTTAGACCTGGTAATCAGCTATAATTTCTAACAACAACAGGATACAGCATAAAATGAAAAGTGAACCAGTGTTCAAAGAGGAAATTCAGCTTTTACCTGGAGAAATTAAATAAAAGTTATGAAAGGAATTGAGGAAGTTTAAACTATTTGAGACGAGCACCACGAAAGAATGTCAAATAGATCAGTTCAGGTTGAGGAAAAGTTTCATTTCAAAGTATGGATGCTTAATGACAAGAAAAGTTAACGGAAGGAGACATAATCAGTTGGCAAGCAGTTACCACCTCAGAAGTATGTAAGAAATGAGGACCCGAATAAGCCGAGTACCCTGTAATACCATAGAATCACTGGGCACTTTAATAGGCCATGGGCAGACAAGCATCCAAATCGTCAGCAGGACTTGGCAGGGGCTGTGCTCCCACAGTCCTAGGGATGAGGTCTGTGTCTTCCGTCTGGGAAGAGCACTGAGCCCCTCGCTGATGCTTAGGAGCTCGTAATTGCACGGCAATCACCATGTTCAGTCAAAGCAAGCCACCGATTTGGCACACACCAGCAAACTGGCAAGCCAGAATGCTATACAGGTTTGTAGTGTTCTGGGTGGTATATCTATTTTAAACTAGAGAAAAAAGAAAAACAAACCTGAGAAAAGGTTGGTTTAAGCCATCTGGAAGAAGGATTAAACTCTGCGCTGTCAAATCTGCGGATGACAGAAAAATGATTTAGAGCTCCTCACCTGCAGAGGCTATAAAAACCTACAGAATGAGCTAGAAATTAGCCATCAGTAAGTTTAATTTTTAGAATTTCTGACATGAATAACTATAAATAAGTACATGTAACTAGTACATTTAAGCATACCTGTGCAGTGCGCAGCTCTCATCAGCCACAACCAAGAACAGTGAATTCATAGTGCAACAGGGTCCATGAAAGCTTTTTAGTCTAACCGGGGGAACAGAGAATCTGCCACTGATAGAAATTAAACAAAATAAACATAGACCCTATTGCTCCTCATAAACAAAACAAAACAAAAAGAGATTTAAAAACTACTGGGACTAAAGAAACACCGGCATAGGATTGGAGTGCTCTGAACAGTGAATAGATTCGAATGAAAGTTAGAAAATGGCTTCCATCTGCACAAAAGTAGGGAAAAAAAGCAGGTGGCAAATGCAACAGTCTTTAAACCTTATGAATTTATGAAGTCAATTATAGACATGATGCTAGTGACATCAAGGAGCCGTTCTCGATGATCCAAGAGATTCTTTCCAGTTCTACGTTTCTAATCATTAAATAAGCTTTGTGCACTATGTCACATTTGGAGATGTCATACGAATAAAAGGGTCCAACTCACCCAGTGGGGGAATGTGCCGCTTTTGAGTCACCCCTTGCCAACATTTTTCTTCACCATCGATTTCACCACAAGTTTAACAGAAAGGCAATTTTTGGTCAATGACTGGACCGAAACCAAGTATCTGCTGAAGATCTTAAATTCACTGGTTATCTTATGAAACATCGTATCTCTGTTTCAAGACATCAGAAGCTGCAAATGAATTTTAAGCAAATTTTGCCACATTTTGCCACTTTGCTAAGAAGGCCACAGTTGTAAAAGGGGAAGGACATAACAGATTGTGCCATTGTCTCTTCCCCGCCCGCCAATTTTTTCCACATTTTGCACAATCTAGCTTTGCGAAAACGTTTGTCCTTGAAGTGACTCTGGTTTGAGTTTGCTGCCTCAGCATTAGTTGAGATTTCACTGCTGATTACTCACAGTGTTGTAGTGGGCAGCTCCTACTGCCCCCCTTGTCTTGTTGCTTTGTGGTTCTTTGAGACAGAAGCCTTCATACTCTTGTACTGCTGAGAAAAACCACAGAGAAGACAAATACAGCCTGTGGAAAGCACCATTTCTTACTTCAGAATAATGGAAAAAGTAAGCTATTTACATTGCAATGCAACTTCTTTTATTACTGACATTGCAAATCCTCCAACCTTTCTCCAAAGCTTAACCAACTCCGATGCTTTTTTCTGTTTTCATTCCTTCTTCACCTCTACTAAATTTGGTTTAGCCCTCTCCCATCACACCTACTGAAAACCCTCTCCTATCTTGCCTGAAGCTGGTCCAAAACATGGCTTCTTAAA
Organism: Pelecanus crispus; assembly: GCF_030463565.1. Taxonomy (NCBI): domain Eukaryota; kingdom Metazoa; phylum Chordata; class Aves; order Pelecaniformes; family Pelecanidae; genus Pelecanus; species Pelecanus crispus. The sequence continues at coordinate 132,488,257 of NC_134645.1, forward strand.
TTCTTCTTAAAGTGTAGGGAAACTGAGTGGTTCCTAATAGGCATTTTGTCTTTAAAATTCCATTTAGTGCTGAGTATATAGTAATGGAAAATAAAATGGACAGCTGATTCTCTGCTGGAGGTCTCTGAATACAGAGACTTGTAAATTAAAGTTATGGTAATGTTCCAAAACGTGCTGGGACACTGAATTTGAGCGAAGAGGTACTGATGTATTTTATATTCTGATTCCCCTTCAGATCTGTGCCGAGCAGTTTTGAAAGGAGTAGCAGGAAAAGCGCAGTAGCAGCAGTCAGCACGACAAATGCATGTATGTACAACCAGCCGCACGCACACAGCGGTGGGACAGGACAGGTGGCAGTGCTGTATAAGAAGATGTAGTTGTTTCAGACGTCGCACTTGAGAAAAAGGAAATCATAACGCTGGGCTGCACAAAGAGAAGGATTATTTGTGAGCCTGGTGAAGGGGTTCTTTCCTGAGCACAGTATCAGGACGGCACTGACGTGGGTACTGTATCTTGCTTTGGGAACCGAAGTTCAAGGATGAGTGGGCCAACTGGACAAGAGTCCAGAGAAGAGCAGCTGAGTACTTCTGCACAGAAAACGTGCCCTACAGGGAGGGCTGCTATTTAGGTGTGAGAAGAGAAAGCTTAAGGGACATCACGGCAATCTAGAAATAAGTATAAAGAGGAAGGGAGTCAAGTTGCTCAATATCCAACGGAGGAAGGACAAAGAGTGGTGCAGAAATAACTCTCTAATGGTAAGGCTAATTTCATACTGCACTAGATCGCTTAGGGAGATTATGACTTTTTCATTGCCAGAAGGGTTTTAAGCCAGGTTTGACGAGCATGTGTTATGGGCACATGTCCCATGGTATGAGACAAACAGGACAGAAAGATGTCCATTCAAGACTTACTTTCTGTGCACCACGAACACTATATTCCAAGCAAGTACGATGCTCTTCTACTAGAACACAAAATTAAAGAATGTTATAAACCTTCTACATCTACAGTCATCTACTTTCAGCTTCGCTTTTCCTCTTAACGTCTTTGTGACAGCCCCAAAATGCAAATTCAGTCTTGTGCTCGGATCTGATATGACATCATCTGAGGTTTCCTTTTATTTCTGTGTTTTGTTCACAATTGGATGAAATGACGTGTGATGACACTGAAGCTGAAGATCTCAACAAGAAGGAAAATACTTCCTACGCCAAATTTCATGTTATTTTTAAACTAGTACCACTACTCTGGAATGCTAAGTACATTCTTCTGACAAAAACTTCTGTCAGAATTGTATCATCAAAGCAGACTCCTACAGAAGAATGTCTTCAGCCTCTTCCACTTTTTTATGGAGCTGTTTCTGCATCCAAAAGAGGAATGTGGTGGGCTTGCAAGAGCTGTTTGATATTACCAGCTCCAATCTGCTTATTCACCATTTAAAGAAAATGACACTTTGAATTAAGAAGTATCTGTAGGGTTTTACTCTCCTCTTGATGCAAACATCTGCTGCCCACAAATACAAAGAGAATTTGTATGTACACAAACCGATGGGAAAATAGGGGTTTTTTAATATCTAGCTTCTATACGCAGGTATTTTTAAGCTGTAACAATGGGAAGCAATTAAAAATGACAGTGGGGCTTTTCTAAGCATTGGTACTTCCTTCATATTTATTTCTCAAGTGTGGCATTTTCTGTCTCTCACAAATTTGGACCAGTAAGCTAGCACACCGATGTGACGTAAACAGGTTCTCCAAATACTTGTTATTCCTCATCCAGAAAACAAAGTAGTAGCATCAAGAAAAAGCAGTTTACTGAAAAATTGCAAATTTTACATTGGTGGCGATAAATTTAATTCTCAATCATATAGGATGTTTTTAAGTGTTTTTTTCTCTAAGTGTAAATGGTAATGCTAGATCCCATTTACTCCGGGTTGCCAGCACCTTTTACGGAGAAAAACAAGGAAATACATTTGTACTTAACTACTACACATACGGATGGGGCAGATCCTGCACGTGCTGAGGGTACCAAGTGTCTGACTTCCCTGGACGTGGCAAAAGACACTGTAACACTATATATTATGTCACTACTCAGAACCGACAAATTAATCTAATTTTCTGGCACTACGCTTAAAAATGGGAATATGTTCCTGTTCCTATTTTTTCCTAAGGAAGCAGGAAATTAGATTTCATTATAAGAACGTGAAACAGAAAGATATGTCAGTGGGAAACAGTATCTCCTTCAATTACAAATGGGAGATGACCAAATTGCTTTATTATTGAAAGCAGCCAGAGGGTTTTTTTAAGAAAAAAATCCATCAGCCAAAAGAGACGTGATCATTTTCTAACAAAATGCTAAAGAGTGACAAACGTCATAAACAGCTGCTCCCCTTCTCTATTAGTTTAATTGAAGTTTTAAATTTAAATATGTAGCTTGAAAAGACCAGAATCTCTGGAGGGAGAAAACTATTTTAAAAACAAACTGAAACAGGCTGATCTAACTTTAAAGCTGTCTCTGTGGATCTGGTCCTCAACTGAGTAACGGCTTGAACCAGAATGACCTCCAGAGGCCCCTTCTAACCTAGGTTGCTCTATGGCTCGTTGAATGTAAAGACCGAAGAGCAGCATGGCTGAGGCTGAGTGCACTCAGAGGATCACAGGACCATTCGGGCTGAAAGGGACCCTAGGAGGTCTCCAGTCCAACCTCCTGCTCAGGGGCAGCTGGGCCTCCACCAGGTTGCTCAGGGCTCCGGCCAGCCAAGGGTGGAGATGACACAACCTCTCTGGGCCCCTGCTCCGCTGCTGGCCCATCCTCATGGGAATCATAGAATCATGGAATCGTTGAGGTTGGAAAAGACCTTGAAGATCATCCAGTCCAACCATTAACCCAACACTGCCAAGCCCAACACTAAACCAATTCAGGGGAGAGGAAGAATTTAACATTTCCTGGCTTGGAAGTCAATCTAGGAATCTCTAAGGTTGGAAAGGCCCTCTAAGATCATCAGCCCAACCACCAACCCAACCCCCCCCATGCCCACTAAACCATGGCCCCAAGTGCCACCTCTGCCCGTTTATTGAACCCCTCCAGGGCTGGGGACTCCCCCACCTCTCTGGGCAGCCTGTTCCAATGCTTGGCCACTCTTTCCATGAAGAAATTTTTCCTAATATCCAATCTAAACCTCCCCTGATGCAACTTGAGGCCACTTCCATTTCTCCAGCCTGAACAAGCCCCGGTCCGTCAGCCTCTCCTCACAGGGCAAGCACTGCAGTCCCCTGAGCATCTCGGTGGCCCGCAGCTGAGCTCACTCCTGGTTTTTGATGTTTTCCTTGTATTAGAGCCCCTGCTCCGTGAGGGCACTGCCTGTGCTGCGGCCATCCTCAGCTTCTAGCTTGTCTCCCCTTGTCGAGCAGCTGGGCATTGCTGTCCCTGACCACAGGCTCTGAAAGTCTGAGGACTTTCTTCAAGCTCATCTATTTCCTCTATTTTTAAATATGGTAGTACACTTCCTGGGCTTCACTCTGTCTCAATCCACTTAAAAAGCGGTAGCATTTCTTTTGAAATGCTGTCACTTCACAGGACTAAATGTAGCCCTGCACAATGCCATGTTTTACAGAGCACGTCAATTAACTGCAGGTAGTTGATAATGAAACGCAACACAGCAAGGAAAAGAAATAGATCTACTGATTTGGGTTATCTCAATTCAGGAAGTCATGACTGTACCTGCTGCACTCCTTTAGAAATTGTTACCTGTAAGGGTGAGGCCGTGCACTAGCTGCTGATACCGTGACAGAAACATGAGATGGGATTCATTTGCCTTAACTTGGGCATCTTTCATTTAGATGTCTGTATCTGAGCAAGTTACAATTTCCCCTATAGTCAATGCAGACAGAATTCAGAGGGCAAGTCATGTCACCATAAGACACAGGTGCTTAAGGCAGGTCTCACAGACTGCTGTCCAAGGGTACCTACTTACTTGACTGTGAAGGGATCCCAGGGTGTCCGGATCAGATGTATTTATCTCATTTTTAGATTTCTAAAGTCAGATGACATGAACTCCGCTCAGGGGGCTAGATTCACAAAGAAGATACGGGCATTTACATGTCTCTCTATTCACCAAAGTCCGACACAAGGACACTGTTAACACTCATAAACCCCCTATCTAACCCTGCAGGTGCTTAAATTTTTATCTTACATAAGCTAAATGGAATAATTTCTTTCTAATCCATCTTAGAAAGTGGCTAAGCAGAAGAAAATGCTTTGTGTCCAGAGCGTCCTGAGTCTAAGATCCTACACAGCAAATCAGCTGGGGTGCTCTGGAGCACGACAGCCGGTGCTTTAGCCCTTGCACCTCCATAGCACAAGCCTCTCTGGCATACACTGTTAATACTCTCAGCTCATTTTCTTAAGAACACATCAGAGTACTCTACGTAAGGACGTAGCCTCTCTGCACACTTTCCGCTGCTGTTTTTCTTTAGCTCCATAAATATCTTGTGTGCTATTGCTGCGGATCCTCCTTTTATTTTTTTTCCCCCTCCAGAATGGCTTGGAGAGGCTGTGACCAAGAATGGAGCAATAGTGGGCAGACGGATGTTGGCATCTTGGAGGCAACTGTACTGCAAGGCCACGAGGGAATGGAAAGAGTTTTGTGCAAACCATATCCATTAATCTCCCCTCCCAGGCAGCAACTTTGGTTTGGGTCACAGCCCAGGCTTGGTTTCCCCTTTGTCAAGGAAAGGTTTTAAGCCAAGGGACTAAGTGCACACTAGCGTGACTGTATTGTTCTCCTTACCCTGAGCAACCCACAGCACTTCAGAAGGGGAGAGAACAGCCTGCTCTGCCTCCGGCAGAAGCTGGTGCCCACTCAGGGGGCCCGAGGGAGCCAGCTGATGTCAGTGCGAGGCCATTCCCAACTACGCCTGAAAGATCGTGGTGACTGGGGGGTGTTCCCAAGGACTGGGCACAAGCAAATGTCACTTCTGCCAGCAGGAAGGGCAAGGCAGATCCAGCCTCAGCTCAATCCCTGGGAAAGTGATGTAGCAAGTAAGTCTGGAAACCATTTTGAAACGTATGAAGGGCAAGAAGGTGATTAGGAGTAGTAGTCAGTGAAGACAAAACCGTGCCTGACCAACCTTACAGCCTTTCCAACCTTAGTGATTCCTGGTTTTACTTTCATTAAAGAATAATCCAGCCACCAAGCCAGGAAATGTGAAATTATTCCTCTCCCCTGAATTGGTTTAGCGGTGGACTTGGCAGTGTTGGGTTAATGGTTGGACTGGGTGATCTTAAAGGGCTTTTCCAACCTCAACAATTTGATGATTCTGCACTGAAGTGCCCAACCTGCTAGCCATCTATGAAGAAGGAAGAGCAGTGGACATTGACCTGGACTTTAGCACAGCTTTTCAAACTGTCTCCTGTAACATACTCATAGAGAAACTGGTGAAGTACAAACTAGATAAGGGGACAGCGAGGTGGACTGAACACAGGCTGAACTCCCAGGCTCAGCGGGTTACGATCAGTGGCACAAAGTCCAGTTGGAGGCCAGTTGCTAGTGGTGTTCCCTGGGGCTTGGTACCGGGTCCAGATGTTTAACATCTTCATAATGATGTAGATGATGGAACAGCATACAACCTCAGCGAGTCTGCAGAGGATACAAAACCGGGAGGAGCGGTTGTTCCTCCAGATGACTGCACCGCCATTTAGAGGGGCCTCAACAGGCTGGAAAAATGGGCAGAGGGGAACCTTGTCAAGTTCAAAGGGACATGCCAAGTCCCGCACTCGGGAGGAACAACCCCATGGACCAGTACGGGCTGGTGGACACCTGGCTGGAAGACAACTTGGCAGAAAAGGACCTGGGGTGCTGGTGGCCAGCAGCGTGCCCTTGGGGTGAGGAGCTCAACGGCACCCCGGGCTGCATTAGGCAGAGCGTCACCAGCAGATTGAGGGAGCTCAGCACTGGTGAGATCACAGCTGGCGTGGTGTGTTCAGCCCTGGGTTCCCCAGTCCAAGAAAGACATGGACTTAACTGGTGTCAGTCCAGTGAAAAGCCACAAAGGTAATTAAGGCGTTGTCGTGGAAGGAGAGGTTATGATCGCTGTACCGCACCACCTGCAAAAAGTCTCAGGTGCACCACGCTGTATCAAGTGAATTCAGCAGCTGCCTTTAGACCAGTGTGTGAAACCTGCCTGAGGGTTCTTCACGGGCTTGAGACCGTACGGCACGGCATGGGCTGCAGCCATGTTGAAGGCTAACTTAGAAACTCAGCTAACATCATATCAGGCCAAGATGTTTTTGTAAGCTGGCAAGTAAAGGACACTTAATCATCCCTAATCAGAACGAACATTCAGTATCCTTTAACCAAAGACAACCCGGAGCAACTAGACCTTGAAGAAGTGCTGAGAAACTGATAAAAGTGAACATCCTACCCCAGAAGGTGCCGGAAAAACTGGACGATTGCCGAAAAACAGTAACTTGGGGAAAGGTAATTCCGGCAGGGGGGGATCACAACCGCCGGCTCAATTTAGGACCAAAAGGATTTGCCCCTCCCCCACCTGTAAGGAGCATGTGTGCAAATTTACATAGCAAGTGAGGCTAATTAGAATATAGAATATTAGAATATGACCAATAGGAGATAGGATGGTAATTACTAACCAATCATCGTAAAAAGGATAATTACTAACTCTGTAAGTTTTGTGTATAAATAAGTTGCAGAAAGTCTCGTTTGGGGTGCTAGCTTTGTGGAATTACCACCTAGTGCCCATCTCTCCGCAGAAATGAAATAAAATCGGTATCTCGACTCAGTGTGTGGATTGGATTGGTGCACAGCAGGTAATGAACTCCCTTTGTGAGACAACAGCCACACTACTGAAACGTGTCAAACCACACAAAACAGTGATTCCATCCAAACTGCTGACCAGGAATGGCCCCTATCCCATGCAAGATGCCCAGAATTGCCTGGAGGATGTCTGGGAGGATAGTAATTGGGCTGGAGCTTATATATACACACTGAAATACATTGGTTGCTTAACTGTTTCAACAGTTAAACAGTACCACCAAATTCCAGTGCCAATGCCTACATCCTGCTGCTACTTAATTTACTAGCAGAGACGCAGCCAGCAAAAGCAACCCTCCGCACCACCTCTGCCTAATCTGGCTCCACGGCTGCTAGTGGGCCCGACTTCAGGATTCGGGGGGGAAAAAAATATGTACTATCATTTGCACATATATAGCTCAGAATAAACATTAACGCAGCACTAGCTAGAACGTCTAAGCAGCACTTTTTTCCTCTCGTTTTCCTGTTCCCTCATGACAAAGTATCTCCCTCCCACACCGGCGAAACGTTAGTAGTCCCTCCTCTCCACACACAGTGTGAGAATCCTGTTCCTCTCCCACAGGCACAGAAAACATTTTGCAGAAAGAACCATGGCATTTCCACACAGGGAGACTGATCAGAGGGAGACCGCACGCACAGCCCGGAACAGATGCCCGTCCTGTCCAATCTTCCTCCGAAAACAGTCACGTACTCGTCATTGCTGTGACTGGTTTTACTGTGATTGGTTGCCAGCAAGGCAAGCTGTAATATAGCTGATTGCTATGCAATAGCGTTACCCAGCCAGACACAGATGGTCAAAGAATGGAGCAGGGGAGACTGTCATTTGAAAAACTTGCTGTTCCTCCGGTGCGGGAAGCTGGGAGGCACAGCAGGGCGCTTTTAGAAGCCTCCCCTGGTGTACAAGTGACACATCCCTGAAGCGCACAGCTCCTCACAAGCCAAAGCTGCCCTCCCAGCCCACGAAGGCGGTTGAAGGTGTAATCACAGCAAGACACACTGACAGAGCTAAGGCACTACACCAGCGTCTGACCTTCAGCGGAGGACCCTGCAGACCGCTTTGGCGACGGCTGCCAAGGGGCTGGCTGCGGGCTGACCGACGCAGGTTCCACCTCACACCCTCACCTCCCTCCCTGGCCCTGGGCCTGTTCTGATGCGGCGCCTCGGCCTGACCCTGCAGCTCACCAACGCTCCCGTGGCCAGAACCAGGCCACGACTGAGCACCCAGGAGCGTGCGCTGAGCGGTACCAGACCGACGGGCTCTGTGGGGCTTTGATACATACATATACACACACCCCACACACACTTCGCGTTTTGGGTCACAGCAGCACCGTGGAGCGCGCTACCAGAGCCCAGCCGGGCCGGGCCCCCGGGCCCCACCGACAGCTCACCCTCAGGCTCACAACAGGGTTTCCACAGTTACCTCCAGGCGTTTAAATGGCTTTAAGAAGCCGCCCCCCCCCCCCCGCTCCACACCGCTCTGGAGGCCCCACGGGCGGGCCCGGGCCCCCTCAGGGGGGCACGCGCTAGAGACGGGAGCGCGCGCGGCGGCGCTGGCCGCTGGTTGGCTGGGGAGCGCGAGCGCCCCCGAGGCCCGTTGGCGCACAGGAGGGCGCGCGCCCGGCGGCGCCCGCCCGGCCTCGGCCGCCGATTGGCGGAGGGGAAAAGCGGGGCGGGGGGGGGAAGCGCGCGGGGGGCGGGGGGAGCGTACGCACGTCCGCCGCCGGAGAGGCGTCTGCCTCGTGATTGGCAGAGCACGGAGCGGGAGGGGCGGGGCTGGCGGCCTCGGCTACCGATTGGCTGGCGGCGGCGGTGGCGGCAGGGAGGGGGGGGTGAGGCGGGCGCGGGCTGAGATTGGCGAGAGTGCGCGCGCCCCTGCGGAGGCGTGCTCGGATTGGCTGGGCGCCGCGAGGCGGCCGGGGACCGTTGGAGCGGGGAGGCTGAGGCGTCCGGTCGCGCCGTGTCTGTGGAGCCGGCGGCGGCGAGCGGCGGCCGCAGCCCGGAGCCCAGAGCCCGTCCGGACCGAGCGTCCCGCACCCGGGCAGCCCCGGCCCGCCCCCGACCGCCGCCCCCGGGAGAGGTGCGTGCTCGGCGGGACGGAGGCAGGCGCTAGCGGGGGCCGGGGCGGGCCCGCTGCGAGCTCCGCTACCGCCCGCGGGGTGGGAGGGTGCGGGGCCTTGTAGGGAGGAGGGTGCCCCTGCTCCGCCGCTGCCCGGGCAGGGTGCAGGGGCCGGCAGGCCCGGGACGCGCCCTTCCTGCCTGCAAGGTCTTGGCGGCAGCCGCCAAGCCGGAGCCCCTCGCCTCAGCGCCGGTGGCGGGGTTTGCCGGGCTGCGGGCCTGGCGCGGAGGGGGGCCTGGGGCGGAGGAGAGCCGCGCTGGCGCGTCGGGCGCTCCTAACCGGGCCCCGGATACCTTGGAGAGAGCCTCGCAGGTGTACCTGCCCCACGCTCTGTCCTCGCTGCCTGGAGGCTGTTGGCTGCCAGCGGGAACAGTCCTGGCACCCGAGTGATTCTGGCTGTGTCTTGCTGTTTCCTCTTGTGGCAGGCAGCCGCTCGCATAGACGCAGAATCTGCAGGCTTTGTTTCTTTGTAATTAACAGGAGACACAATTGGGGCAAAAGTAGCATAATCATAGTCGGTACGTTGCTACGTTGCTGCTAGTTACAAAACGGGTGCGGGGGGAGAAGCGTTATTATGTGGAAAACCACGTCTGTCTTGGAAAAAAAACCCAAAACCTGTTTTGTTTTGTTTTTTTTTTTCCCACCCCATCTCTTTAGATTGTCTTTAAATGTTGGAAGAAGGAACTGAGCTTGGGAAAGTGGAAGTTGCCCTGAGAGACTTCTCAGTGTAGTTCAGGTAACGTGGTCTGTTGTGACTGCCTGTGGTATTGAACTTAAAAACTTGCATTATGTAACTCAGTTCAGTTACCTGTTTGTTTGCACTCTCATAACTTATGTTGAAATTTTCTGTTTATGACAAACATCCGGTATGAAGTAGCGATTTCTGCATTTTATGTGAGGTATTGGAGATGTGAAAATATTCCTGTGTGAGGTGCAATCCTGTATTTAAAAAAAACCCCACACAATTACATTCTTGTGCAACAGACCCCTTAGCTGGGGAAGATGAAGCTGATGGATGTTCTTATGGAGACCAGGGGACCCTTAGCGGCATGCAGAGCCTCAGCAGAGCACTTTCTTCTTTTGGAGGGGATTAGTGAGCCACTGAGAATGGGCTGGACAGCACAAGGATACTCCAAAAGTTGTTTCTGTGCTGCTTGAAAATCCATGTCTAATAGAATCTGAGTTATTAAAGTCAGAATTCGGTCAATAGTTGTGCATGACTGCCCTTTAAAAATGCTACGTACTTTCAGTTTTCTTTTCTTACTCTGGTTCCTAAAACTGATGATGTAGTCTGATGCTCTGGTTGGTGTGGCTGCCCAGTGACAAAACATTCCACGTGCCTGAAACAGCAGTTCAAAAAGGCAGAAGTCTCAGTTCCAGGTTTTAAGTGTATATGATCCTGTACTGCTAGATGATGTCATAAAGTACACCCAAAGGAAAGGAGGTAACCCAAAAGTGTTGGGTTAAGACTGTTGCTTTTTGTGTTTCCTCTTCTCCAAAGGATATTTTGGATCGATGGGGAATTTAGATAAAAGGCCAGACGTGCTACTGACCTGAAGAGTTTCTTTTTAGGGAGGCTGGAAAGAGGAGAATTAATCGCTGTAGACAGCGTAGGGCAGACTGAGCAGTAACCTTTCTCACCAGCAGACGTACGTTTTGCAAAGGCTGTCCGTGGCCTATACGACAGTCTTTTCTGAAGTTCTTTTCCAGACTAGTCAATTCATGTCAAGTTACCAGCAACATCATTCCTTTGACCCTTAAATTCTTGCTGTGCTTTTGTCTGTCCAGGATGCTACTCCAGAGGTAGCTTGCTTAGGTCATTCCCTTGACCGTATTGTCCAATTCAAATCCTATTTGGGTTTCTGCTTCTTATTCTTATTGTACATAGGATTCTTGTCTCCGTTTTGTAGCTGTTTGATGATTTATCCCCAGTCTGCCGCTGAGGTCTTGTTCGGTACCAAGAAGGGAGCTCCCCGCTCTGGTGTTTGGGATGCCAGAGTTTGTTGCCTCCTTGTTACACGATCTCACGTTTAAGAGGGCACATCCAGTAGACCTCTGTAAGCGTCTTGTGACACCTCCCTTGCAGTTCATTAAAGCTTTTGTTGTGATGAATACAGAAGCCATGACAGCATTTAGACTGCTGGCAGGCTGCTCAGTATTGTCTCAAACTCCCTGTTTGTTTGCAGCAGACTGCTGCTTCTCTTCGGCTGTAGGTTATTAAGAATGGAGAACTGCTTTATATGTTGCGGCTAATACGCTCAGGCTTCTGGTTTATCACAGAACCTAAATGTTTCAATAATAATTTTAAGAAGTTAAGTGATGAACAGTATAGAAATCTTAGGAAGAAGCCGTAATGCAAGAACAAGGGCTTTTGCAGTATCATAAAGGGTTGATAGATAAACAGGCATAATTTTCCCATCAGTTCAATTATATTACACACTGCGTACCGCAGGGTGGCATTAGCAGTGGCAACTTACAATCCTTTGTAGCCACGGTCGTGTGTTATCTGTAGTATGTTGTGCAAGCTGCCAGTTTTTGAAGAGGGAGAAAATCAAGTCTTGACACTTAAACCAACGACTTGGGGATTAGTTGGGGCATTAACCAGAGCGCAGAGCACGTTCTCTCACTGCATACTTCAGAGTCTGGCTTCGTGTGGCTGGTCTATTACAAGCTTTTATAGAACCGAACTGATGTATGCAGATAAGGCATTTTTTGCAAATAATTTGCTAGAGCTTCTTTTAAAAGGAAAGGTAGATAATTCTCTTGGCTCAGACAAGGTAGTTCGTAGTGTTGATGCTACCCTTGTAGTTACAGAATGCATCACCTGATAGAAATGGAGACAATTCCCCAGTAGGTGCAAAGGGTTGGCTTTCAGCATTCCACTCACAGCATGGCCTGATTCTCTCACCATTATCTCTCACCGCTACTTTTTTTTTTTTCTTTTTTTTTACTTTGTGGTTTCAGGGTTATGTTATCTGGTGATAAGGATTTTAATTCATAATATTTGTATTAAGTTAATATTTCTTTCCTCCCCCCCCCCCCCCCCCCCCCCTTGAGTACCAGGGAGAAGAAATCATGATTGTATTGTGTATGTTTAGTTTAGTGTTTAAACAGGTTTCTACTGATAAACTGTGGCTAAACTTAAATAGTTTCATGGGTCTCTTCCAGTCCTGTGGGCTTTCAAGGACTAGTAGAAGGAATGAAAGTATTTTAACTTCTCAGCTGTGCTTAAGTAATACAGATTTATAAAAACACTTACACCAATGAAGATTTTTAGGCAACCTAAGTCTGGAAGAAATGGTAGGAGATCTTATAATGTGATATCTGTTGTGGAATTTTATTTGGCCAGTTGTCTCTCTCTGAAAATGAATGGAATTATGACAGCAGGTGCCAATTCATATCTAAATTTTAAAAAGATTGGATGTATAAAGTGTGTACTGCAGTTACAAAACACTTAAAAGCGTAATAACTACTGTAGGTAGTTACTGGCTGACTGCAAGGGTGAGGTATTTTTTAATCTTTATCAGTCTTGCTGCTTTCAAGTGCAGCTTTTTACTTCATTTAAGAGGTAGAGGAATGAGGAGGGTGTTTTGCCATAAAGCAAACAGTGAGGGAGCCTAGTCCCTAATTTAAATTTCTTTAAAAACAGGAAAAGTAACAAAGCTAAGGGATAAAAGCTCTTAGTTCTACAGAAGACAACGGCAAGCATGATCAGTTAAAGTTTTACAACTGGCTTATTTTGTTTTTCGTTTCTTAAAGAAAAAACTTCCTTTGTGTCCACAGCTGGTCAGATATTTGGAATGCTGTTGAATCACAGATGATTAGAAAAGAAGCTGACAGAGTTCTGCCTGTGTTGCAGACGCGTACGTGGGAACAGCAATAGAAGACCACATAGAGCTGAATGTTAAGGACTGAATATTCTAAAAGGGATTTTTGAAGATAGTCTGCAAAGGGAAGTGAGATGGGAGGCAGGGCAGGGACGAAGTTTCCAGTTGTACCATAATGTGTTCTGTGTTAATGCTTGTAGGTGGTGGGTTTTGTAACAGCTGGATAGACTATGAGAAGAAACGTAGGGCAACTGTAAACATTAAGAAAACTTGGCTGGGTAGTAGTACCAGTTAACTTGCTACATTATTGTGATCCTACAGGTTGTATAGCAGAGCAGGCAGCAAATTATTTGGAAGTAGGTGCGCTGTGAAGTCCGCACGTTAAAACATTTCTTGCCCTGGTTACCTAGTGGATGCAACCAAAATACAGTGTGTTTTTTGGGTTTTTTTTTTAATACCTTGTGATATGAGCAAGCCTGCAAGTCTTGAGAAGCTTAACTCGGACTGCGCGGCAGAGCAGCCTGGCTGTGTAGGCGTGGTAGAGTTACGTCCAGGGAGAGAGGTGCTTTGGGGGCAGGCAGAATGCCATCTAGAAAGCACAGCGGTATTCTTTGAGTTTGTTCATTTATATTACATTTTTTGCAGTGCTTATGGGATCGTATCTTTTAATGATTGTGTGTTATTCTTTTATTTATTTATATTTTAATAGAACGAGCGCATCAAAGGAAATACTGAGGCAGTAAAGAGGCATTGGTGGTTTTGACAACTAGTTCAGGTACTGCCAAATTTTTGAAGGTGGTGTTGCGTGTTTCTGGCAGCTCAGACAAAACTAAGGTTTTCTTGTACGTGGGACTATATATATGTTCACTTTCTCATTGAGTGTGGCAAATAGCAGATATACTTTTAAGTTTAGATTGATGTAAATTCCTTATTCGGTACTCTTATACCCTTTTATTAACTTAACACTTTTCAGAAAAAAGGTAACTTTGTGGACTTGTGAAGTTAGTGAGGAAGTTTTTATGTTTTAAATTAATGTAGGAGATAATTCTTTACATAATGATAATTTTAAGCTTGGGTAAGGTTTCCCCCCACACACAATTCAGTTGTGATAGTGAAAGCAGTTCATGTTTCCAGGTGTTTGTCGCTGCTTGACTGGGATTTACCATCTCTACAGGTGTGCCAAAGGAGCAGTTTGTGTGGACTCTTTCTGATGTGCTGAAACTTTTAATCTAAGGTGATTACATCTGAAGCGAGGTGGGAAGGGAAGGTCTTGCTTGATGGGTGAAGATGCTAGCAAGCGATAGAGAGCTAGAGGTGATGACAGGTAGTGAAAATGGTATTGTCTGCTTCTGATGTGGACGTATTGGGAGGAGGGTAGTGCTTATGCTCTACACTGTCATCCGCCAGCCCGAGGATCAGGGTTTGCATTCTGTCAGTGTGCACGTATGTATGTTATCCTGCTGGTGCTGCATTCCTTACTCTGTCCATGCTCGATCTGCTCATCTAGGTTAATAGAGAAAAGGGCAAAAATGTAACTCAAAGCATTTCCTAATAAATGTTTCATTTTGGTGTAGAGGCAATTTTAGAATTCTCTCTTGCGCTCTAGTAAGCAGTTCTGGGAACCTGCAGATTAAAATGGCTAGAAAGGCTTTTGTAAGACTCGTGTTGGGAAAGCTGGGAAGCACAGATTGCACAGAAATCCCCTCCGGTGTTATAAAGAAGATGAGCCTTCCCTTCCTGAGAGGGAGAGGTAAGCTATTAATTAGGATATTTCCAACTTCTTATTGCTTGAAAATCGTGGTGTAATATTTCATTTATCTAACATTAACACTGCTTTATTTTAAGGAAGCAATTTTAACTGCTAAATTTGCTCTTGTTTGCAGGCTCATGGTAAATCTTATGTATAGACAGTGCCTTTAACTTCAGCCTCAAAATCAGCAGGGCAGGTTGTAAAAACCCGTTTCTGTTCCTCAGGCTTTTGGGCAGTAAGCAAAAATAAAGAGTTTGTGGTGGCTCTCCGGTTAGTCAAGAAAAGCATTTTTGTATTCTAGGCACTTTGTGTCCTGACTTCTGTGCATCCTCTCTTTAGTGTGCTGGAAAACAGATCTGACTGTGCAATATGTGTTTAAACACGCAGTGTTGTCCTTAATAGCTTGCGGTTTTCCCGTTCCCCATGCTTAACAATTCCCTGTTTTCTAAAAAAATGAATATATATTGCTATGTACCTAAAATAATACCTTGTAGTATTCTTTTAAAGCTTTCTTTGTTTTCGTGAGTTAAACTTCCCAACAAGTAGGCTACTGACAGGCAGTGCCTACTGGCAGTCTCATCAACTCATCTATAGTTTTGCACCTGGCCTGGAAGTTCTTTAGGGCAGGAATTGCTTTCTGTTCTGGGCATTGAACAAATAGGTATGTACGGGAAGTGCAATCTTGTCATGTTCCATCCATCCATCCATCATTCAGATGGTTTGGAACTCTACCTGGATGTGAATTTTTTTCTATTTTGTCTTGAGGTAATCTGGAGCTTCTTTTTAAAATAGTGTTAAAAGCTTTTGAAGGTTTTTAAAGAAACCCATGATTAAATATTGTTACTTGTTCCATCTTTAACTTGTATCTGGTAAAATCTGTATCAGTTTCGTACTAGGTGGGAAGATAAGATTGCTGGTCTCATGCTGGGGCTTAGACCAATGCTCTGGTGGTTTTCTGTAACCGTAAATTAAAGCAATAAGGATCAGCTGGGGATGTGCTGCTGCATGCAATGTCCTGTGCAAACAAAACAGATGGCATTTTATGCCTCGGAAAAAATCTTTCAGTTTAAACAGAAGTGGCAAGGCATGGAGTAGGGAAATGTGTAGCTCTTAGTACTACATTTTTTTCTGTAAACTACTTGATTGTCCATTAATTTTCAAGAAAGTTTACTGTATGATATGTGCATGTTTTTGCAAAATCTTAAGAGTAGCTTGACCCACTGTATTTAAAAAAAAAAAACAAAACAAAAAAACAAAGGAACCGTTGACTTGTATAGAATTTCACTGCAAAGTTATAATCCATTCTCTTGGTCTTAGTCTAGTGGGTTTTCTCACTTATGCCCTTCTTCTAGACTGAAGTCAGTTGTGACTTGTAAAGATCTCATGTAAGCATTTGAGTCCAATGCCTGTAAGAAAGCTTTATCTTAAAAATCTGTGAGAGATCCAGACCTTTAAGTTTTTAGGAAACTGCGACTAGAAGATGCGTATTATTTCTCAAAGATGCTCTGTTACTCCTGTTGCTGTAGGTACAGAAGTAACGTTTTAAGGTATTTTAAATATTTTTGTGCACAGTTGCTTATGCTTCAATTACTTATCCCATACAGTGGTGGGAACAGCTGGACATTTTGAGTTAAACTAGGAGAATTATCAGAAATGGTTAAAATATACTTTAAAAGAAGATGTTGCCAGTCTACTTGCATAAGTGTAAAAGGTTTATCTTTTGTCTTCCTGGGTTTTGGTCTATGTGCGTTAGATTTGTCCCCCTGAAATAACTTCTAGATCGCTGTCTTTTGCCTAGTAAGAGGCATAGGAGAATGAAGGAATACTTTTAATCAATTATATATGTTAATGTTTGACTGCCGATGAAAGGGAGATCGGCATATGAACCAAGAGAGGATGAAGAACAGAGACAGGAGTAAGACAGCATCAGATCTTTTGGATCTGAGAGGGAGATGAGGGAATGAAATCAATCTTTGTGGGGTTTGTGTTCAATTTCCTAGTAATGAAAAAGTAAAAATGCTTCAGCATCTTTTTACTGAAATTGGTCTAAGATGAATAAATGTAAGCACCTTTATGTCATAAATTTATTTTTATGCTTTAAAATTAACAAAGCATTTATGACAATTTAGAAATTATTTAAATCAAGTGACAGCTGAAGCCATACAAGTTTAGAAGCCCCAAACAAATGATTGAAGTGCTAAACCAGATGCGACAGCAATAACTTTCTCTGCAAGTACAGATATGCCCTGAATTTTTATTCAATATCTTCATCTCAATGCCAGGTTCATTCAAATTTTTTAAAAGTGAATGAACTGACAAAGGATGAAAGCTTTTCTTCAAACCACCCGTGAGGATGCATTCCTTCTAATTAGAAAATTGGCAGAAAGTTACTAAACTGCCTTCACTATGTATCAGTACATTTAAGATCAACATATGCCCTAAACTGGTATTCTGATTTTTTTTTAATTACAAGTTATTTCTGAACATAAATAGGTATAAGCACAATTTTGCCTTCACATAGCAACTGCAGTCGTCTTATCAGTGATATCAAATATTATTTCTGCTAGTGAAATGCAACATCAAGAATCTGAACAAACTCATATTTAATAATTCATAAATTAACTTGTATTTCTGTGTTCTTCTCTTTGGCTGCTGAGGCTGCATTTCAATGCAAACCAATGCCTGGAAATGGTTATCAAATCATAAAGATCAGAATTTCCTTTAGAGTATATCTTAAAGGTGGAAACACAAAATAAACCAAAATTGACTTTAAAGCCAAAAAAAAAAAAAAAATCTCTCTAGCTGATTAACTGATTTAGTGACTCATTTAGAGTAATCAAAGAGCAGTGAGGAAGCACCTGAAACTGCAGATATGGAACCCAAATGACTAAGTTTATAGTCTCTAACGTAGCAGGAAGTCAATATAACAGCAGTTAGGGAAGAATAAAGTGTGACTTCTTTGTGGTGGCTATAGTGAGTGCAAGAATATAAAGGCTGCTGTATTAGCGGAGATTTGTTACATAGCCTGCCTGCCTGCCTCCGATTTGAAGAGGAAAAGCTGCTCATTTAGGCCGTTACCTACAGCTGATGAGCTCCAAGAAGAGCGAAACCTTTTAAGATAGGTCCTGTAGTATTGGCCTAACAGTCTCGGAGCGGCTCGCTTGCGTTCGTTTTTGTGCTTAAGCCGCAAGTGTGATCGAGAACCCCAGAAATGTGTGGTCCGGAGTCATCAGGGGCTGAACCTGTTAGAGCAAGTAAAGGGGAAAACAGTCATTAGGTTTTACTTTTTATTTCTATCGTTGGGTTTTATCCAGCCAGGTGTACATATATAATGCATGCGTGCGGTGTGGGTGTGGGAGAGAGTCTTTAAAGGTAAGGAAAAGGGAGAACTGTGAAACAGAAGAATGGAATATAAACAGAAAAAGGGAAAAAAAACCACCACAAAAGAAATCAGAGAAATGTTTGAGTTTGTGGTGCTATAGAAGATATTTTAGACGGTGATTGGCTACAGAATTCTCCACATTTATTGGTATGGGATTTATAAATTAGCTTTTATATTAACTCTGTCGTAGACGTTACTCATGAAGCAATCGAACAATGTTATTGCAGCTATTAAAAGAGGGAGAAGGTGAATGGATAAAGGGAAACAAGAATAAAGGTAAACTTTTTGAAGGTTTGCATCAAACACACTCGACTAGTTTTGTAAGGTACTATCGTACACAATTTTCGTGCTTTAAGGTGAATGTTACTTTGCAACAAGTATATACAAATAACTTAGCATGCAATGATTTTTTTGTAATATTATTTAGTAATAATTAAACTATGTTTCTTCAGTGAATATTTTACTGCAGTGTAGATAATTCCTTGCTGATTCTCAACATTATGAATTTAAATAATAGGCATCTTGAACTAAAACCTCCCATGGGACTTGAGGTTAGTCTTCCCATCGCATTAAAAAAAAATAATCCTTTTTTATATGTGTATATAGACATACAGATATATGCACACACTTACATATAAGTAAAAATAAATTATTGTTATAATGTTACAATGTCTTGGTAATTTTCAACAGCCTCAGCCTCTGATCTGAGTACTTAGAAAAGTGAGTTGAGCACACGTGTTATGACAGAACTAGTTGAAATTGGAGCAGGTTGCGGCTTACTTTCAGTATCTCTGAAGTTAAATCAGCAAATGCAATCTGCACGGTGTCAGGTGCTGGCTGCAGCAGTAACTTCAACTCCTAAACTTCCATTTCTGATTTCAGCTTGAGCATGCTTGACTGTTAACACTTCCAGATTGCAGTCGGTATTAGTACCTAGACTGACTTCTCTGGCACATGTGGCCAATACTGGGTTCATCTTGCTGATTTCAGATTTTTTTTTTTCCTTAAACGGTCGCTGCCTCTTGACATAAAGCAGAACCGTATTCTGTGGAACCAGCACCATTCTTACTTGAAATTCAAGCACTATTCTACCACTGCAGGAGGGAAGTTCTGTATTTCACTGAGTCAGGCTTGAGCAGAGCACTTGTGCGCTCTCTTGCAAGTTTTCTGTTCTTCCACCTCAGGTGGTGAGTGTAAACTTAGCCCACGCTGTCAGAGCAAGAACTGATGGGAAGACCAGAACCTGTGGAATGAACGTTTACTTCCAGCTCTCCATGCTTATCAGAGTCCTTGAAACTTTGGGAGACATCCAGCTAGAAGAGATTGGCTCTGGCATGCAAATTCAACGGCAGCTGGTTTTATCAGCCTTTAAGGAAAAATACAGTAGCTTGAACCTACTCTTAGTCCTTGTTCTTAAGTGAACCAAGAGTTGTCGTAATGCAGGTGTCCTCTCCGGATTGCTAAAGGTTACAAAAACCTTTTTGAGGAAGAGATACCTATGGAAATCATCCAGGACGGACAATGTAGACCCACTGTCGCATTACCATGACCGGAAGCGGAGTAAGTTATTTGATGATACTGCTTTTGCTAGAATAGCAAAACAGGATGTTCATCGTGAAACACCTCTGTGTGTGAAATTCACATCTTTATCAGATTTTAGATTTTTCCCCTCTGATAAAGATTGGTGGCAGTACTGAAGGCTTGTGTCCAGGCATGTTTCTTGAAGTACTGGAAGTTTCAGCCTTTGTTTGAATTGAGTGTGATTAAAGCTAAATAAATTAAATTCCAGTGTTGTTCTTTGGTTATTTATATGAGCACCAATCCTATACGTTTTAAAAATCTGTTGGTCTCACTCAGCACTTGCAGCAATCCGCAGACCTCTTATTTTTCTTTTGAATCAGTTGTGAATATAGCATTTACTTTGACCATGACTGTGTCTTTTTTAGCAAGAGAGAAAATAGGTTTGTTTTATATCACACAATATAGATTTCTGATTTGGAAAACACTGGGGCAGGGAAAGGGAAACAAAACCAGACTAACATGTTATCTGACTGCTAAGAATGCCTCAGTATAGGGTAGAGGTAAGAAAAACATATCCTTCTACTCGAAGAGCAAGGTTACATTTTTGGGCCGCAGACAAATACAGCTAAGGAGTCAGAGATCAATTCCTTGTAGTCTCACCACATCCAGGTCAGCTGTCACTGTCATAAACAGCAGTGTGCAGTCACAAATGGAAGTGGCCAGAGGGTGAACAGCGAGGTGTCCGCTGAAGGAAATCATATGAAAAATGCAAGCCAATTCTTAGGAAATTTAGAAGGACTCTGTTAGCAATTGAAATTCATTTCCTCTTTTATTGTCTGGTGTAGAGGCATGTAAAGTTATGCAAATAAAGGGGTGAGAGAAGGGAGAGGATAACCAGGCAGTCCTAGGTTTACATATCTGCTCCTAAGGCTCTGAACTGTCCCTCAGGAATAATATCCTGATGTTTTAGTATAGTTCTGGGAAAGCTTCAGGCCAATGCTCAGTCATGGTCCAAAAAAAAAAAAAAAGCTACTAGAATATTTAAAGTCTTTTAAAAAAATAAAAAAGACGGCAAGAATGTTATTGCTGCTGCTGTATAAAGCAGTGGTGTGCCTACATATTGAATACTCTGTTCTGTTTCTCCATCTCTGAAAGCAGATGACGGAACAAGAAAAGGGAAGGTAGAAGGTGATAAAGATAAATCATGAGTGATGTCTGTGCAAGAAACAGCTAGTCTCCAGATTCTTCTGCCTAGAAAAGAGATGATGTCTGAGGATTGTTCATGTCTTGTCCAATACAGAAATGTGTGGAGGCAGGAGGAAGCATAAAATGGAACTAGCCAGTAACTAGGCTAAAAGAAGCAGAAAGATGATGAGGAACCATACTTTTGGCCTGACATAGTGTGGTCATTCTTATGTTTCTATTTAAAATAAAGTAACAAAAACCACACCCCTGCAAATTTCCAAGAGTCCCGAATGGAATTTTACAGGTTTCTCGATCACAGAGAAGACAGGACTTAGTACTACAATTTTAACCCTGACCTTTAAAGCAAAATCCAGCCTTTTCAGAATAATTAAAGCGTAACATCTCTGAACCTAACTAGAAATATTTTTAGAGTTTTCTGTGAAATTCGGAGGGGTTTGATTTCTAGCTTTATACAAATAGCAAGAAGTATTGTCTGGATCTCAAAGTGCTCGGCTTTCAAGTATCTCTGCTGACAAGTGAGACTTTTTTTGCTGCAAGGACCTTTTGGGGAACCTCGCTTTTCTCTGTAATTATTCCGAGGTTCCGTGGTGATTTAGAGTTGGGAGGGGAAGGGAGAAAGCAGATTCTTTAATTAAACACTGCTAATCCCAGGTCTTAGTATCTTAATGCATAGGCTCTTTTGATGAAGTTCACCTTTGAAGCACTCAAAGAGTAGATGGCAGGAAGCGTAAGGGATGAAATAAGAAATCATTAGGCTTAGTCGGTAGATAGGCCTAGTCTATAGATAACAATTGTCGTGTCCAGCATTAGAAAGTCTCAGGCTGCATGGAGGTCAGGCATTTTGTCCTATGGCCAAAACCACAGAAAGCTGTCTGGCATTTTTGGTGTTTGTGTATGCAGTTTAAGACTATGCTTAGAGAAATGCTGAAGTTAGGATTTAACACTTCCCTTTCAGTCTTGGCCATTCCCCTTCAAATACATGCACTAAGATACAGTGTTTACTGTTGGTTTTGGGTTTTATTTTTGATTAATACTTAGGGTAGTTTTCTACTAAAACTCCCTCCTAATTATATCTTCTGAATCTGTATTGATTCCTGCATGGGTTCTTCATCTGCAGGTTCTAATGTTTGTAGGCATTTGCACCTTCAGGTAGCATATAGCTACGTGTACCGAAGCCTCCAGGAAAATCAAATGTGTTTTAATATTCTATTTCATCGATACAGGAAAACTGAAATTCAGAATTACTTTATTTTGGAAAAGCTGGGTTTTTCTGCTGTCTGTAGCAATTTTGATCCTTAACTCTCATCTTTCAGTTTGTCCGAGTCAAATAACGTTCTGCGCCTGCTGCTCATGGCCGTTGCAGTCATTCCTGTGCAAAGCCGTGACCCCCGTTCATCTTTACTTCTCACCTCCTTGTTCAGCCTGCTGTGGTTTTCCATCCTAGGCCTTTCCTAGTTACATGCACATTAATTGCTTTAGTCACCCCTCTTCATTTGACCTTTCCTTGGCTGCTCAGCTTTCTTGATATGTGTGTGTTGATTCGGACTCACAGGAGCACAAAGTGCATGCGGTCCAAGGAATGACAAAATAAGCTGAGATCTCTCAGTGTGGAAGAGAGGCAGCTGGGGAGAAGATATGTTGGAGATCTATAAAATCATGAATGTCGTGGAGAGGATGGATATGGTTGATTGTTCCGTATCTCTTGGTAGGAGAACTAGGAGGCTTGTGAATCTCAGGAGGAGGTACAGAAAATCCAGGGAGGAGATTTGTTGAGCTGTGGGTTTCATGCTCGGGAATTCCTGCTGCAGAGGTTTGTGAATGTCAAAAGTTTATGGGCAGTAAAGGGACAGACACACAGGCTTGGGGGGGGAAGAAGCTGCTGATGGTTAATAAACATGGAGAATCACTTTGGCTCAGGAGGTCTTGGCATTGCAGACTTCTGGAATTTGAAAGGAAGTTCTTGGGAAGTTTTACTGTATACTTGGAGACATGATGCTGCATTGGCAAGCTGGGTTTGGCCCAGTAGCGTGCTGTTATTCTCTTAGTAAAACTTTGCAATAAAATAATAAGGCTTTCAAGCATGACTGTGGTGGTTCTTCTAAATCCCTCTTTAGCATTTTATCTTGAGTTCTTTTTGTGACTCAAGTGCAACCAACGTGATCTGGGTTACTGTTATGGAAATCTTTAGGTCCAAAGCTGATGTTTTGTGAAGGTATAAGAACATTCTTCTGTTGACAGTGTAAAGTATTGACAGTTTTTAGATACACATTGCTGCTGTCCTTTCTGTAGCAGTATAGTGCCTGGTTACCGTAGGCATGGGCTTGGGACTTCTTTAGCATAGAGTGATCACACAGTGTATGCTATATAGTTAGCACATACTAAAATGGTAGCATATGCTAAAGAGAGAGTACAGAAATGCAGTACTGTTCTCCAAGACAGGCATCGGTCTATGTATACCGCTTATCCCAAGCATTGCCGATCTGTCGGGGTTTTGAAGAATGACGAAGTAGATACCAAGTGTTTAGAAGCAGCTCATCACTAAACATGAACATAACTGGATTAAAAAAAACCTCATAAGTACCTGTTTAAACATGTAGTGTGATACTGGAGAATCCCCAGTGCATTTGCCACTCTGTTGGTACATAAATATATTTGAGTGTTTTTTTTCTCCACATATGTCTGTTGTAAAGTGAGCATCCATCTTGAGAATTTTTGTCGGCCTTGTCATTTCAATCCATGCATGTTTCTTAGCACTGTTCTCATGCATTGTGCCACAAATGTTAAAAAACCTCCAACAAACCAAAACCAAAAATGTACAACCAGCCAAACAAAACAACAAAAAAACCCACCAAAAAAATCCTCACCAAAAAACCAAAACCAACATCCCCACCCCCTTCAAACAAACAAAACCAACCAAACCAAGAAAACAATGCAGAACAAACTGCAGCTTACCTCTCTTGTTTTCTGATGTTGAACACTGTAATTTGCATCCTTAGCATAATTGCAGTTATTCTGGTTTTAGTTCATTCCTGTTTTGAACTTGAGGTAGGTTTAAAGTGCAAAGGTGAATATAGACTTTCCGTCTTTCTTCTTCCCACCTTCATCAGTAAGGGATCCTTCTGTACCTGATTGTTATGGCTTTAAAAACAGGGTTGTCAATTATTCTAATAGATCTCGTATGACTGATGTAATTTCCACAACTTTTCCAAATATCTGCCAGTTTGTCTCTTCTCTCTGACTGTCCGTCTTCAGAATGTGTAACTGTGGCCCAGAAAGAGAATTTCCTAGGTGTTTGCCCCCTCACAGGTAATAGCAGGAAAGAATCAGCAAGGAGAGCTTGTGAATCTAAATAGTACCATTTGATTATTTTTGGTGAGCAGGTACAGGATTGTTGAGCCGTTCATCTAATGAAAAATTCAAATCTTTTGCTCCCTTCAAGAAAGGCAAGAGGCTTGGAGGAGGTCCTGAGACAACATTCCTCAGGACATGGTTTTCCTGAGACCATACCTGAAAAATCTACAAGATAATTCCTGAGTTATGGGTTAATCGGGCTTTGTTGATGCAGCACTTCATAATCGTGGAGAGACCAGTTTAGTTATTCAGATCTCATTTCAAGGACATTGCTGAACAGATAATTCACTCATTTGCTTTGCAGAGAGCATGAAGGGTAGTGCTAGCTCCTTTACAATTTTAAAAGTGTGTATCTTGGTCAATCTAAGCTATTTGGCCGTGAGTTATGTATGATAGTGTTCTATGACCGTGGTCCATGCAGCTTGGATGACCTCTTAAAAAACTCAAATCCTGACACCTGCAAGGCAGTAGAGATTGATGTCATGGTAATATCATGACTTTAAATGTACACGTTACCAGACAGCAGCAAAATTAATTGCAGCCCTTAATATACAGTATTAGTCTGATAGCCTGCTTCATCTCTGCCTTTAGCCTTTCCCTTTCCTCAGCCCCGTCTGCGCTACCTGCACAGCCTCTGGAGCGGTGGTGCTGAATGGGAGCCTCTGGCATCACCCCACGCTTTTCCTTGCTGGTTGGGAGCCCGTCTCTGCGCTTCCTGTGAAAGCACGCTAGGAAGCCCGTCTCATGGGTTTAGCTGGAATCCATGGGCTCCGGTAGGCAATTGCTAGGAGAAATGATGGTTATGGTATCTCTAGCATCACTCTGTCTTGCCGCTCTGACGTGAGGCAAGTTCCCCAGGGACTGGTTCCCAGCTTAGCAGAAAAATGAGATTGGCTTGGAAGCAGGGAGTTAGGAGCGTGGCATGAGGGACACATGCCCCCAAAGCCCAAGGGCAAGAAGATCTAATATTATCATGATTTTTTTTTTTGTGTGTGTGTTGCAGCAGATTCAAGTGGTATTGTCCCTTATGTCTTGATAAAAGAGTCTTTACTAAAAGCAATTTGAAAGATCAAATAACTAATCTACCCCTTGGAGTCCATCTGTTGTAGAATTTAGAGAGGCGCTAGCACTGGAAATAAAGCTGATTACTGGTGCAGTAACTGGCATTCTTCAAGATGACATGCATGTTTTATGTGATGAGGAAATAAAGAGAAGAGTAATTAGTTCCAAAAACTCTTAAGCTTGGGACAGGGTATGAGAATAGCTGGAAACTGTGGGTGAACAAAACGAATCACACGGGCAAAGTTTCCCAGTGCCCTGCTCTTTGCAGACCGAAGCAGATCTTCAGTGAAGAACAGCTTGAGATAATGCATTGTGAAGAACCTTCATTGAGAAGATAAGACGCTCCGTTTGCATATATGTATTTAACTTAATAAAATGAATTTATTTTAGGAAGATGGGAAAAAAAAGTTTACATATCTGCAAAAATGCCATTGAGGTTTTTTCCTGTTAAAAAAAAAAAAACCCAAAATACAGAAGCACGTTGGTTCTGAGTCTGTGGTCTTCTAAAGTAGGAAAAAAGAAGGAAGTAAAAAGTGTTTGCAGATTACTTTACACCACCATACACTTATTTTCCTTCTATGAACAGTTAAGGAAAAAGATTTTGGTGGCTTTCAAGATGAGTATGTGTTGCAAGATCTTCACCAGAGAATAATTAACAGGCAATGGACAACTGCTGAGGGAAACTGTTAATCAGAGTGTGTGTATTAAGTGCCAAGACACGACTTTCTTTTCCTTGGTTGGCATTTAAGCCTAATGAAATCTGTCCTGCCATGTTGCATGAGGGTGAGCTGACTAACTCCCTTAGAGTTAGATTCTGGTGTAATTGTAGAATAATTGTTTGGTATTTTTGCCTTTTTTTTTTTTTTTTGACATTTAAAAAAAACATATCTAATGAGTTGGTGAATCTGGTAACAAAATAATAATATAAGGTGGTAATTTTAAGTGAAATTTTACACTGGTACTGAATTAAGTTGCTTTTTTTTTTTTCTGGAGTTGACTGAAATTCAGCATCTGTCTTTTAGGACTACATAGTGAAGTAAGCCGTAAGAGGTACTAAATTGTCACTGTGCCTCCTTACCTTGGGGTGTAAGTTCCACTGTGTTGCTGCCGCTTCTTCAATGTGTTTTCCTAAGAAAGGGAGGCCTTTGTGACCAAGCTATACATGTTCTTTTTCTTTCCACCTTAATTATATTTAAGAGCTTTACTTCCCTGGCAAATATGAATTGACCTCAGGCATCAGGTTTCAAAGTTAAATGAATTCTTATGAGTTTTGTTTAAAGGCAACACAGTCCCCACCCCCAAACCCAACATCCCCACAAAAACCCTAGGCAGGGAAGAGGAGTGTTATTAATCGCTGTCAGCCAGGGAAAGGAGTGCGATACGCTTTCTCCTTTTGAACATCAAAGTCTCTAACATGCAAATCTGTAGGGCTCTGCACTTCATTGGCTCCACTGCTCGTGAAGAGGTCTTGCTTGCTTTGTATTTTGCAAACAAAATCTCTTTGAACAGAAGGGAATTCTTTACAGGGTACTGCTATATACATGTATGCAGCTCTGAGTTTTGCAAACTTCAATTAGCAACTAAAATGCTTAGAATTAATGTTTCCTGTACTGTGCACCACTTTGAAAGGTATTAACAAGTCTAAAGTGTATCTCTCTGTTACAGAATACAATTGTTATGAAGAGATGTCTGTCTTTCTACTGGTCTTTTCATTTACCAAATATAATCAAAACTGTTTCAGTTGAGGGATAAAATAATGTTGTTCACAGTAAGCTGCTCTTGTAACATAAATTCTAGCACAAACAGTGTTTGCTATTTTTGTCTTCAGAATGATTGAGGAGAGTGGGAAGAGGAGGAGGACAATGGCAGAGAAGAGACAGCTGTTCATGGAAATGAGTAAGTAAGAAATTTGAAGACATAATGTCGTTTATTCTTTACTGAGAGCTTCGCTTTGATAGTTTTACCAGATCATTTACATCTCATTTCCACAAGACCATTGCCTCATCTCCTGAAAAGCATCCTGGGTGCTCCTGGGTGCTGGTCAGGAGGAGAATACAAGAAGTGGGTCACGACTGCCTAAAAGGTCATTCATTTCTAGGTTTTGTGAAGCTCCTGTTTTAAGGAACATTCACATTTCTCATATATGGCAATATCTAAAGTTTGTGGACAGGTATTAAAATAAATCATGACAACAGGCAGATCACCTTTTACCTTAAAAAAAAAAAAAAAAAAAATTGCACCACGATGCTAGTGTGACCCAGAAGAGAAACAGTTTTGGGGGGCTGGGTTTTGTACAGGACCATTCCCTGAAAGAGAGGCTGTAATTGTTACTAGAAATCAAATGCCTGCCCAGAGATAATATAATTAATATAATTGAAAGGAATGAGACATAGCTTTTTAAAAAGATATGTGCAGTTAGAAGTAAAAGAGTGTATGTTTGTATGACATCATGTTATTTTACTTTCCCATGGGAACACAGGACTGAATGAAATTCCTAGGTTAGGCAAGTGTGTCCTATAATTCCAATTACAGGCTGATGAAGGGTCTGTCTTAAAAAAAAAAAAGTAGATTCATGCTATTTGGTTGAAGGAATTCCACAGTAACAGTCTTACTGTGGTTGTAAGCGTCTTACAATTTCAGGAACAGTTTCATTCCTGGCTATTTTATATCTGCTTCCTCTCATGTGAGACCAGTCTTGGATAGTATTTCTCCCCACGTTCCCAGCTTGTTTTGCATTTGAGTTTATAGTCATGTCCTTTTTGGCTTGCTCAACGTATGGCACAAGCTAACTCCTGTAGCTTCCCTGCTGTACACCTCATCTCCTGTTCTTCCCTGCCTCTGTTCGGTTTTATTTGAGCAAAGGTGACTGAATTGTGCATGGCATACTGGATGAAATCTCATTAGAACCTTTTAAAAGGACAACAGTTCTTCTCCACTAGAAATGCTTTGACTGCATCAGAGTATTACATTTGTCTTACCACTTTAACGTGTTGTAGTCATCTTGTGATCATTTAGTACAGAAATGGACTTGCTAGTTTTTAGCTTTGGCTAAATTGTTAAAAATATTCAGAATTCTTCTGCTTATCTTCATACAAGGTATCTCTCTTTGCAGCTGTGGTTCCTGCTGTTCATTATCGGTGAAAGTGCTGGTGTATAGGCGTTCCAGACTGCCTTTCGCTGTAAGGCTCTTTAGCATATCAGTATGAGAAATCTAAGGTCTTCAAGCTTCACCTGTCCTGTGGTGGAGTATTTCACTATAAAGTGAACACATAAATGTTTTCCTTTCTAGGTGAGCTTCATACACAGGGTACATGTGCGAAGTGTAAAATGGATGCTTTCAGTGACCATTTGTTGTTGGTCAACATAGAGATTTGCTGAAGCGTTTAGATAATTGCTCATGTGAGACAAGAGTAGCCCTTGGCATTCACCCACATAGGACATGCGACCCAAGGATGTGTTTGTTGGTTTTTGTAGTACTTATGGAGCTGTCTGACAGGCAAGAATTCCGTGCAAGCTATTCTAATTTTTCTGAACTGCAGAATGCATACGGAGTTTATCTGATGGAATGATCTAAAGAAGGTGGAGCAAGACTTTTCTCAGCCCAGTGGCAGGATACAAGGCAACGGGCACAAACTGAAACACAGCAAATTCCATGTGAATGTGAGGGGAAAAAAACGTTTTTACTGTGAGGATGGTTGAGCACTGGGAGAGGTTGCTGAGCGAAGTTGCGGAGTCTCCATCCTTGCAGATAGTCAAAACTTGACGGAACACAGTCTCGGGCAGATAGTGGTAGCTGACCCTGCTTGAGTAAGGAGGTTGGACTAGATATCTCCAGCAGTCCCTTCCAGCCTCAACTGTTCTGTGATTCTGAGCTATATGGATTGTCTTGAAAACACATCCCATTTTATCTTCAGATAGTTTAGAAGAATGACCTTGTTGAAGCTTTTGTGGTAACGTGACAGAGGAAGACAAGAACAGAAAATGGATGACTTTTTGTTTTTGCATGTAGCTGTTAAATGACCCTTTTTTTAAAATAGATACGCACGTATATTTTATATAAATCTATATACATATATTTTATATAGACAAAGCATTCTGTGAAGACTCATGATCTGTGGAAGTGCTTTCTGTGGTTTGAAAGATAGAAGTATGCACCCTAATTGAGAGTTTTGAAAGCATATTGTGTAGAAAATACAAAATGAGCTGTTCTGTTGCAGCCTTGGATCTGAATACTCCAGCTTATGTCACCTGGCCAAGTACTTTCCTGAAATATATCAGAGACGAGTTTTCTAAAGATGATGCTGGGAAATAATCCACTTAAGTTTGTTGCATCATACTATCAAGCAGAACGCTCCTCAGATGTTGGCTAGTCTAGTGCCACTCTTGGGTAAGGTGTCAGAGGGAGCCTTGGACTGGGACGTTGGTCAGCCTCCTCACTGACCTTATGAGAGTCTTTTCACCTCATGTTCCACGTCGGTGATGAAGAGAAATAATCCTTGTGTGTCACTTTCAAGACCCAGTACGTAGGTCTCTAGGAATAAGCAGATGCTTTGGCATGCGTGCAGATGCTTTGGCATTGTATTTGCAAAATTGTAATGAAATATCTAAAAGACAAGAATACTTTCTTAAATTTGCAACTGTGAGTCAGTGGGTGCATACACAAAAGTAATTCAAATGAGGTATTTGCAAGTTGGTTTCTGAATTCAGAATGTAGGAGGGAATAAGTTATCACCTTTGAGCAAGACGCCCCGATATAGCGTTCAGATGCCTTCTTCTGGAGGATGTGGGTTTGGTTTCTTGGTTTTGTTTTTAGGTATCTTTTAGAAGTCTGGATTCTGTAAGCCACAGTTATCCCTGTTTCTCAGTTCTCTACTCATCTAGGCTCTGGTTTTTGAGAGGAGTATGAAAGCCTGCAGCAGATCCTGCTCTTATGCTTTTATCCCATGAGAGTACATGAGGCGCAGGAGCCGTGTGCATCCATGCCATTGCCCACGTGCAACTGGATTGTTTCAGACTATGCCTTAAAACTGTATTGATTATAGGATGTAGGCACTAACGCTGTTGAAATGTGGGCCATTTAAAAGGCATTTTGGTTTATGATTAATGGGATTTTTGAGACTTGACTTGTTGGCTGCTTCCAAATTAGAAATGATCAATACTGGACTTTAAGCCAGTATCTTTTATCATCCCCATGTCATTTATCATCTTTGGTCAGTATAGGAGGTACGCAGGTCTGTTTGGCAGAGGGCTGACAGAGCTT
This sequence comes from Pelecanus crispus, assembly GCF_030463565.1. Lineage (NCBI taxonomy): Eukaryota > Metazoa > Chordata > Aves > Pelecaniformes > Pelecanidae > Pelecanus > Pelecanus crispus. Next base: position 132,518,552 of record NC_134645.1, read on the forward strand.
TCTGAAATTGCTCAAGTTTGTAATGTTCAGAGTAATCGCTGGAGCTGGTAGATGTGGTACAGACTAGTGACAGATAACGGCACTCAAATCTTTCGTGATGTGGTGTTGTTTGAAGGTATAACACTTACACATCTTGAAGTGGGAGGTTGTTGGTGAAGATAAGATATTTTTTTTTTCTTTACTTCTATGCTTTTTCTGCTGCTTCTTACCTGATTTGGATCCATTTGGGAGCCCAAAAGCATGCTCCTGATGGGGCTGCAGTGCAGATGGTGGTAGGAGTACCAACCCACCCTTTTCTTTGTCTCTTATCTTTTGTGTCCATGTCTTCCAACATCAGTGCAATCCTCTTCCTTGCCCACTTGCCACTTAATTCTTGCTTCCTTTTAAGGTACTCATACCATTCTCAAACTTAGGTTGGTTTATGATACACTCCTGAAAATCACTTTACAGTGAGATACCCAATGAAAATCTTTGTCATGTTCATATGACAAAGATGATGTATGTGAAGAAACACTCATACCATTTTTGAAGTTATTCTCTGAGATAAGCTGAATGTTATAGAGGAAAGAAAAACACAAACTTTTTTTTATTCATAGGAGCACAGAATTTTGATGTCATCAGACTTTCAACGTATCGAACAGCCTGTAAACTGCGGTTTGTACAAAAAAGATGTAATCGTAAGTTATTATTACTCTTTATCTTCAAAAATTTCTCATGCATGACTGTTTCAAATACTCTACCCATGTGAATTTTAAGTATGGCAAGAGTAAGCAAACAGTTGATCAGACAATGGTAGTTGTTACTTAAACTAAACAGAATAAATATATAATTAAAAAGAGGCAGTGATCTTTGTCCAATACTCTATAATATCTTCAGTTTTATTCTTTAATGTTTGAAAAATTTAAAATATGTGGGCCAGCATGATGTATTCAGTTGCCCTAAGTGTTGGATGCAGGCAGTCTCAAGCTATTTGAGCTCCTGTCCCATCACAGTGTACCACAAACCACCCGACAGCTAGGGCACAGGTATGAGTGTGGTGAAGCGTAATACAGTCACTAGCGTGAAAGTGTCTGGATCTGATCGTGGTGGCATATATGAAATGCAGCAACCATAAAGAATTCTTCAAGTTCATACCATATTAGTCAGTGTAAGTTTTCTCATTCTCTTCCGTGGTCCTTTGACCTTGGATAGCTCACCAAAGCAAAGATTAATCCGAGGGTGGATAGGTGATACTGCTTTGCATTCTGCTGCCAGTGTAGAATTGGGCAAAGCAAAAAGCGGAACAGACTGATGTACGCAGGACTAGGTCCCTCCTCGCAGTGGAGTGGAATTAGCATGTGTCTGGTGTGGAGGAGGGCAGGAGAGCGGCTGAGGGGTCCTGCAGAGGACACGTGCAACTGCACGCTGCAAATTGTAGCTCCTCCACCGCGCAGCTGACCCCGAGGGGTGCGTGTCTCTTAGGGCTGCTGTGGCAGTACCCGCAGCGCCTTCAGTTTGATGGATGGCTTACAACTTTTTCATTCCGCTGGGAAAGTGTTAGTTCTTGTCTCTAATTCATGCTTTTGAATTAAAAACCTCTCTTAATCTGTAGAGAGGTATTAAGAAATGCTAGTTACAGTACATGGCACGCTTTGGGCCCAATTCACTGATGCCATGCATATGCCTTGAGTAACCTTTACCACACGTGTACGTATAGATGAGGCTGTGCCTTTGTGATCTTTGTCTGGGCCACAGGGTGATCCAGGGGCAGGTGCTTGGTGTGAATAGGTAGCTTGGCTTTTATCATTGTGTGCCTTTTATGTGAGAAATATAAAGATGAGTTTTATGTAAGAAATGTTAAAGATCACATGCTTACTTCAAACCCTTTTTTGTATTAAGGGAGGTAACAAAAGTTGTGAAGTTAGCAAGTGAGTCTGTCCTTTGTAACTATTGGATCATGTTCAGTTTGGACTGATGGATCGCTGTTGATCCTTAGATGTCTTCTCCCACTATCATGCATACCTTTCAAGCTTTGAAACATTTAAAAATACTATTTAATGTGGTTCTGCAGATCGCTTACTGTGGTTTTGGAAAACTTTTTCCTCTACGTTGTTAACACTTCTTAGATATGCGCTAAGATACGGCAGGGTAATTTAGGGAAACGCTTTGGAGCCCTAGACCTATGTTTACAAAGCATTATGCTTTGGACTTGGCAACTGGATCAACTGGAAACAGTCACAGTTTAACTGGAACATCAAGTTCCTCCTTCAATACTCAACTACTAGTCAGCATGAAGATGTTCAAAATTGTTGTAACCAGTTTGTAGTGGATTTAGAATATGGCTGATGTCTTTCTCAAATGAAAATATCTAACTCTGCTAAAACACACTGCATGATGATCGAAGATCGCTTTTCTCCTTTATGTAGTTTTTCTGTCAGAGCACCCAGATGCTGAAGGGTGGAGTAAAAGGCACGCAAGATGTCTGGGCACTGCTTTGTTACTTTAAAGTAGCTGACACGAACTAGGAGTATGAATATCAAGAGTCTGTCTCTCACTTTGAATACAAATTACAAATAAGTAACTGTTCATTCCAAAATAAAAGCTAACATAGTATTCAGAAACAGTACCATAAAAGTAAGCTTGCATGCATTACAGAATAGAAGTTAATTTTTTTTCCTTTATTTTTAGTTCATCTTGTTGATATCTGGAATATGATTGAAGCCTTCCGAGATAATGGCCTTAACACTTTGGATCATAACACAGAGATCAACGTGTCTCGACTAGAAACAATCATTTCATCCATCTACTACCAGCTAAACAAACGCCTTCCTTCTACTCACCAAATCAGTGTAGAGCAATCCATCAGCCTCCTCCTCAACTTCATGATAGCAGCATATGACAGGCTAGTAACTCCTCTAGTTGTATTCTTAAACTAATTTTCTCTTTTAGTTAGCTGAATGCAGCCAACAACTGCATGAGTCTCTGGCAAACTGTCCGCATGCTATTTCTCAAGTTCATGAAATTGTGTGTTGCACATACACACACACACGTATTTAATATCATAGTAGTGTCTGCAGAGATTTACATTGCCACAGCAGCAATGCTTTGTCTTAAAAATTGCTTTCGTAAGACAGATGAGTTAGTGCCTTCTGGAACTTGCAGACTGCTGTAAGCCGTGTATCTGAACTGAAGATGAAGTGAAACCGTGTTCTGCAGAATGTGGTAGAACATAATGTTAACCTCATGGTGGTATAGCATTGTTTTAAAAAGCGAAAGTGTTTTATTGAGTCTTGATCAACAAGACCATTTTATAATGCTACATTGTTTTGACAGTCAGCTTGGATCCTATTCTAACATGCTGTGACCCCATAAAGGCTAATTCTCATTTCTTGGCTGGGAGGAGCTTGATTTCTTGTCCAGGGTACTGTCAAGGCATTTCCTTGTCTCCAGTTTTATGAGTTTCTTTCACAGCCTCTTTCTTCAGGGTTTGGTCTGCTAATCTTCTTGAGTAGATGTGTCTCTCTGGGTCCTCTGAGTAGCAACTGCAAATCTTTCACTGTTGTTTAGCACTTCTTACTTTTTGTCTTATCTTTCTCAGAGTCAGCTATTATTTCAGTCTTATCTTTCTTCTGCTTTTGCCTTCTCTTCTAGCAGTAGAGAACTGCTTGTGGCCAGGAAGCTGTCACAGAGATGGAGGAGTCTTACCCAAGACAATCTGCAGCACTGAATATGCCAAATAGTTGTTCTGTTTGTAATGTCCAAACTTTGATCCTTTCCTAATGTGACGACTTCTTATTGTCACCAAACAGAAGCTAGCTTTCCCTCCAGAAAAGTCCAAGAGTTCAGAACAATCCCTATCTCACTAAGGACAGATAAAAATAACACAAAGCTCAGAGCAGGAAGACTGCTATGACAACAGAATCAAACATGTATTTTCCTGTTTAGTTCTGATTTGGTGTTAGTTGTGAGACAAGTTGTAAGGGTTAGCTGATGGGTTTAGTTATTCTGAGACAGATCACACTAGAAATACAGAAGTTAAAAATAGAAATGGTTGTGGTTTGGGGGACTGGCTCGAAAGATTGAGGCTTTAGTTAGAGATACGTTTTTCTCCCCCACTGCCCCCAGCCCTGCATGTTCTGCCTCTTCTGCAACCCAAGCAGCACGCTTGATCCCAGCACAGAGCAACAGCTTCTCTTTAGCTTCCTCCATCTGGCATTTAGGATTGAGAGAGGAGCTGGGATGCTGGGCTGCGTTGTGCAATGGGAGAACCAAGAATAAGAGGAGAGGCAGGGCTGAGGCTCCCTCTCCAGGAGTTCGTTAACATGGCAGACATATTTTTTTTTTTTAAAAAAAAGTACCCATCTGCGCTGGAATTGCATCACTGGGGTAGCTGTATGGTTGCTTGAATGCACATAATCCAGTAGCTTCTTACAAGGTGGTGCTGGTGGTAACATCACAAAGTCGTTAGCATTCCACCAAACAGGAATCAAAGATTTGACTAGCGTCTTCCCCGTGGAAATATTTGAGTTAGAGCTTATGTTAGGTAAGTATGAAAACCGCTCCCAACAAACACTTCACTGGGACCTGTAGAACACCACTGATCGTGGTGCAGAAATGAGGGCTCGTACTGCGTCAGTGGTGAGTTGTGAGGAGGAACAGCTTTGGTATGATGTTCTTTGCTGCTTTCTTCCACAGAGCTTTGCGTGGGTGTTTGCCAGTTTGTTCCTGGTCTGTTTTTTCCCGATAGCCTCTCATGGCTTTCCAAAGTCCCAGACACGTTACTGGCACCCCAGAGTAACGGCTCATTCCCTGACCCCATTTGAGTGTTTCAGAGCAGTCAGGTTTTTATTTCATCATTTCTAGACATTGCATTTAATTTGGCGGTGGGTTTAGTTGCTCCAACTCCTTTTTTCTTTTTAAATTGTAGGTATCGAACCACACTGTGTGCTGGTAATAAAGCAGCGTGCAATAAGGGGCAGGGAGACGATGACCAACAAACAAATGAGTTGGCAAGCAAAGTGCGGAGAGATGCGATTAGGAGGAACCTCGTAATCAGCACAGCAGAGCTGGCAGGGGCATGTGTGTATACATAAGGAAATGCCTACGGATCGGCATTATGCGGAAAGCTCTCGTACCTCTTCTGGGAAATCAGCATGACCGGGTGCCTCCCTGAAGTGGCTGCACAGCCTTGCGTGCAGCATGGGGAGCAAACGGGAGGAATCGGAGGCCTGACTCCTCTAGAGGGGACACGGTGGGAGAGCTGGCACAACTGGAGTGCTGCAGCAGGTCCTTGAGGAGGGCCAGCGAGGAGGGGGAGTTGGCCCGGACGTGAGAGAGCGGCTGGAGGGCATGGAGCTCTCCCTGGGGACGGGTGATGAGCCGGCTGGGGGGTTGAGGCAGGATTAGTGGGCGGACTGACACGGACATCGTTGCTGTGGGCAGCTGCTACGGCCCGCCTGGTTAGGAAGACGTAGAGGATGAGGGAGGATGAGGCTTTCTTCAGACAACTGGAAGAAGCTCCATGTACACAGGCCCAGTCTTGTTTAAACAAGTCCCCCCAGTTCTGTTTCCAGTCCTGAGAACTCCTGATTGTTATAGGAGTTTCAAAATCATACGGAAAGTTTTGTCCTTTTTCCTTTTGATAGGGAATTCAGCAGATTGAATAGCATTGGTACAAAAATAGGTTTTGGCAAGTCGCTTAATAACTGCACCTCTACCAGATTGCAGGGGGTAGTTTGGGGTTTTTCTTGATTAATAAACAGAATGTCAGCAGAGGCAGGCCTAATATCTGAAGGCTGTAGGATACCTTTCCAAGGATAAGATTGTATCCACGTGGAGATATTGATGGCTTTAGTCACCTGTTTTTTCTGGAAATTAATTCAAAGCTGAACTCTCTTTTGAGAGAAAATGAGTGTCTATTAAAAAGAGAAAGGGGAGGGGGGTGAGACTGTAACTTATGGAAATTTGAATTAGCTAGTAAGATTTGCTCAGATAAAATTGGAGGTCAAGGCTTGAAGAAGATGAACTTTTCAGACAACCAATTTCAGATGTAGTCAAATCTTAATTTTTTTTTTTTTTTACACAGAGAGAGAGTGCCAACTTACTCCATTGAGAAAGCTGTTTAAGAGAAAAGACAGAAACAAAGCAGGACAGTTGAGATTTACCTTGTTGCTACCTTTATAGCCTTTATATAGCTTGAAATAAATATCTAATGTGGTTAGTTTTCTCCCTTTGTTTAGTTTGTTTAAACAGTGGTTAAAAGGGTACTGGATATCACCACAGTGATGGCCTTTGAGTCACCATTCCTCTTCACAGATCTTCCTGTGGTTTAGCTCTAGGAGACATTGCCTCTCTTTTGTAGAGGGAATATTTGAAAGATACTCTGAGTCTGTACTGGAGAAATAGTATATTATATTTCAGATAATTCTCAGTCTGAGAAAGGTTGAGAGCCTTTACCTCACCATGGAGTGTGTGTTACCGGAAGATACTTGCATATTAACTCTGAATGTAGGAGGGGGACAAAAAGGTTATTTGGTTGCTTCCTGATGTCTCCATCTGGTTGCTCGTCTGTCACTGACATCAGACCTTGTCACTACTTCAATACTCTAAGCCAATACTGACTTCAAATAATTTTACTCTTAACACTTCCCAAGTGCTAGTCTTCCAAGCGCAAATGTTAAACAAGCATCTTTTTTCCACTGAGAAGAGTTCTAGAGTTTTTCTAGATATCTTCTAATGCTCAGTCGTGTATTTTCCCCGTCATCGTATTTCCCATGACAGTACAAATTATCTGCCCAATACATTTAATTACAGTTAGTTGAACATATTTTAATTCTTTTTCTCCTTTTATATGTGACTTTACCTTTCTTGGTGGCTTATCAGTCTGTACCACTGTTTATAGTTAAGGATAATGACTGTACGTTTCTGTTTGGCAGTAAGTCGCTCACAAGTCCAACAGCTTTTACCCATGTTTACACACATTTCTTTTGCCCTATGCACCGCTAACCTAATGTTCTACCAACTTCACAGTAACAGTGGATTTACACCGAGATCGCCACACTGTGGCTGTCTACTGTCGCGTGTTGGAAGCTCTCCGACTCCTGTCTTTATTGCTATGAACGGTGATAGAGAGATCCGGAGGCAGGGAGGCGGGATGCGTGCCTTCTGGGCCAGCACGAAGCTGGGAGAAGCTCTTACGGATATCAGCCGTGCTGTGCTTTAACCCAGCAAGCCGCCTTCCGTCTTCCTGGTGACTTGCTTCCCTCGTAGTTCCATCCTTCTCTTTCTTTCTGGTAGCAGGAATAATACACGTAGCTGTTTCTACATATCATGCCGTGCTGAATGGGCTTTTTCATACTTTCCATAGAGGCAAATTCATTTTCTCTTGCTGATATTAGAAAATGGTTCCCCAAATGTGCCATCTGTTCTGATAGCACAGCAGCTTTTTTGACTTAAATTAGAATAAAACGTTGTTCACGTTATTCCTGTGCTACGTGGTATATTCAGGATATCGTACAACTTCTCCCTTAGCTGTCGATTCCCGTACTGTTTTTAGAATAAAATGTGTATTTCAACATCAGAGTTTAAATCAAGGAGTAAAAATTTAAAGCAACTAACAAGGGGTAGCAGAGGAAAAAATGAGATGTTTTGCAGTGAACAAATGTATTTTAATGGAAAAAAATTAATTACCATGTTACTTTTTTATAGGACAGTTATGGGATGAACAAGACAAATGACAGTCTCTTTAGCTGTGCATTTTTCCTAATTCTGCAAGAAAATTTGATTTGTGATTAGACACTTGTTAACACTTCCAATATATTAAAAATGCTAGTGTTATCACTGTTTTAATGTTATATTAAATAGTTTTGGCAGATCTTAGTAGTTAATGGAGGGCATTTATGCATTTCCTTCCTAGGCCTCAAGTATTTTTCTTGCTTATCATTCTATGTAGTAATTCCTTACCATGTAATTTTTTTTCCACAGCGAGGGCCATGGGAAGTTGACGGTATTTTCAGTGAAAGCTATGTTAGCGACAATGTGTGGCGGTAAAATACTGGACAAACTCAGATGTAAGTATTTTCAAGCAAATCAAACCATTTTATGAAATATTTTGTTTCCATTACTGGCCACATGTTTTATTGTATTAAGTTCTGAAAGCTAACTTTTTTGCTTATTCAGCTATCCTTATACTGAAACGAAATGAAGCTTGCTGCGTTAATGTTTTTGTTACACATGCCATCTGCTGGCCATACAACATACTGGGTTTGTACTGAGTAGGCTTTACATGTACATTTGTGTGCTTTGAAATGCTTGGGCACTTCTTTAAATGTAAAACTTCAGGTCTGATTTTTCCGATAGTAATGTTGAATTTGTTGCCATTTCCCCGGTTCTGAGGATGGTAGGGGGGCTTCTGTACACCTGCTTCACCTGAGGCACTGTCTGCATCTTCGCATTCTGTAATTCCAGCTTCTCAGTTCTTATTTTCTAACTCTCCTTTTTATTATTCTCTTTTCATCAATCTTGCTTCTTTTTTTTTTCTGGTCTCCATGAGCCTTCTGCTGTATCTGTAGAGAATCAGTGATATCCATAAACATTGGTTTTGTCCTTTAGTAGTAATTCTTGTTCTTCTATCTTTCTTAGTGGCAAGGCGTACTGTTGTTACAGGTGTTTTTTTTCTTTTCATTTCCACCCTGAAAAGTTGGGGAGTTAAATCTTACTGTCAGTGCTAGATTTTACTGGTCAGGTCTTATCATTTTCACCTCACCCAAAATTCCGTTTATGAAAGTTATCTCGTAATAATTCATTTCTTCTGATCTCCATGGTTGTCATTCACTGTAAATAATTCTTTAGACTCTTCTACATCATTAAGCTTATTTATTATATTTTCTTTAAAACTAGCAATGTGAAATACTAGTGCGCTGAATTAAACTACATGGCAAGGTCTGAAAAATAGGTAGTGAGAAATGATTGCATGCATGTATTAATATTAAGTCTGCACATGTCTCAGTACCAGGAAATTCCAGGTTTTTTTATCTGGTAGTAACTGTAAAACTCTCCGATTAAAAACAAAGCTGCAGGTGACTAAAGATTAGTGTTAAATAAAGGGGACAGGCCTATATGACAGAGGATATTTAAGACCTTTTCAGTGTTTTTAACAGATGCATTACCTCTGTAAAATACATAAGATCAAACACTGGAGGAAAAAGACAGAGACTATATCTCCTCAGTAAAAGATTACATTTTGGATTTAATTAGGATAAGATTTGAGGAGGTTACAGTAAATGAGCCGTTCAGTACAGGCCTGGGACAGAAAAGGAGCCTTATTTCTAGAATTAGAAAGACAATACTTAAACACATGAAGAAAATGGCAGTGTGACCTTTTAGTGGAAAAGGCAATTAACCACTGGAATTAAATGTTACAGGAATCAGTAAACTTTTGAAGTTTTCAAAGACCTAGATAACGTTCTAGAAGTTATATTAAGCCTCCAGTTACTGACTCAAAAGGTAGCTAGTTAAGATGCTTTCACTTTAAGGACACTTAAGTTAATAGTCCTATTTAACAGGTATATCTAGTCTTAAAACTTAAAATTTGTGCATTTAATGTACTGCTTGCTCTCTCCTTTGTCTTTTCATAATGTCTGCTTTTCTTCATAGCATTTGAAGCTTCCTTTTTCCTTTTTCTTATTCTATTGGCTCTGTTTCCTTTGCCACTGTAACTTTCTTCTTTATAAAATTCTTAACTGATATTGATACATGTTGGAGGAAAGGCTTTTGACTACCTTCAGTGAATAGTGCTGCTGCTTATAGCTTTGTCATATTCTGGTTGTCATGCCTTTTACTTATTCTTTCTTGTATCTCACCAGCTGACCTCTAGTTTGCATTGTACTTCTGGGTTCTTTCCTCCAGCATCTGCTGTCCCTCTTTTCTCAGTGCACTTCTGTTTGGATGTGGAGCATCATTTTCAAGGAGCATGCGACTTCGTATTTGACGTGTTTTGGACAGCAGCACTTCTGTCTTTTTTTTTTTTTTTTTTTAATTCAGTGTTCAAACTCAGTTCCTCTCCTTGCCTTTTCAGTATGTCGCTCACACGGACTTCCCACCATTTGATGTTTCTGGGCTAGTCCTTATGACAGCACTAATTCTTGGCCACGCCTATGTAAAACCTGGTTTTGGTGAGGGTTTTTTTGTTGTTCTGTCAGGTATAATATCTTATGAATCAACTGCGCAAAAAAATTTTCTTTAACTGTAACAGTAATGCTGATTTGCCACTGCTTTGTAAGGTCATGGCACTTTCTCCACATGCACCATCTGCTGGGACACTCCTGTGCCACTTTTGGATGCTCCTCTGTCCCCTCATGTGCTCGTTGTTGTCTCTGCTTGGGTGGAGAGGAAGTTAAAGACTGGAACCAGCTCGCTTATTCTCTAAAATGCTCACAGTGCCATGTGCAAGGCTAGACACAGAGGTAGAGTCTTGGTGTGTGATTATCAAAATTGTCCAGGAAAGGGGGATTTTGGCTAATTTGGAATTGAGATTTTTAGTAGGATAGGAAATCTGTGCAGGAGGCAAAAGCTTTCTCTAAACCAGGATAGACTTAGGCTGTTGACTTTTCAAACAAGGTCAAAGGACAGCTTTCTGTGGAATGTGGGAGAAAATCTGAGAGTCAGGACAGTAGGATCTTGTAAACCTTCTGAGAAGAGCGGAGATGTATCGTATTGTTAGCAGAATAAGTTTCTGAGTATCGCCAGAACTCAAGAAAAGTAATAAAATAGCTGAACTATTAACTGCTGGTTACCTGTCTTTCTGAAGACTTTCTAAGGGGCAAGGGAATGGAAAGAAGAAAATGTCGTGTGAAGTTTGGGAGGGGAGATGTGGGGAGCTGCAGGCCTGTGTACCTGACACACATTCTGGGCAAGCTGTGAGTAACAAAGAATAGAATTAGCTGATGCATGGATAAATGAGATTTTGTTGTTGGGGGAAATGGTTTTTGTGAAGGGATGCTTTATAAAACCCCAGGACATTATTAAAGGGGGGGGGGGGGGGTGCGGAAAGAGGGACAAGGGAGTTCTGGCTGATACAGACTTCTTGGATTTCTGAAAAACATTCAAGAAGGTCCCTTATCAAATGCTTAAAGACATTTAAAAATTTGATGAAAGGTGGGGTCTTCGCACGGGTAGAAGGTTGGCTAAAAGGAACCAAAGAAAAGCAGTAAAGGTCCTTTTTGTGTATTGAGATTGGTAGATAGTGCTGGACCTAAACTGTTTTCAACACTGTCATAAATGATCTGGAAAAATACAGTGGAAGGTGACAATTCAATACAAAGTAAATCAGCGTAGTAAAAGCTAAAATAGACTGAAGAGTTGTAGTATCATCTGACAATGCTGAGGAACTGTGAAATAAAATGGTGGGTGCGATTCAGTGTGAATGTACGTAAAGCGGTGCATGCTGGAGGAGTGAAGTGTAATCCTACTGTGATGCACAGAAAGGTGGGCTAAGGAAGCTGTTGCTCAGATGAGAGATCTCGGAGCTATGCTTCTGTGAAGGTGTTGACACACTGTTTAGTAATGGCTAAAACCCATATGAAATGTTACAGAGGGGAAGGATGTGGAGAGGTACAGGCACTGTATAAATCCATGGCGTCTTTATGCTCTGAATGAGTGCTGCTCTAGTACCCTCGTCTGGTACTCTGCCCTTTCCAGTTCCGATACATCTTTTCTGAGAAGAACAGCAAAGATCATCAAAGGTAGAGAAGGCTTTCTGTACAAAGAATGTCAAGACAGAGCAGGATTCTTCAACCTGGAAAAAATGGTGTTGAAAGGATAGTGTTCTATGAAATGATGAGCAATGTGTTAGTGGTGAATAGGAAGCAGCTGTTCCTTTCCCCTTCCAGTTCAAGAACTAAAGGGCAGTAACTGAAGTTAGCAGTGACAATTGAAACAACAAAAACCAATACTACTTTAAACCTTAGCAAAGGATGTTGTTGGTATCAAACGCTTACACCACTTGATTACTCCTTGAACCAATTTCACTGAAGGCAAATTCATCAAAGGCTGCTGAACGCAAAGATACTCTCAGCGAGTGGAGGAATGTTCTGGGGAACGTGCTTGCCTGAGCCATCTGCTGTTGGGATAAACAGACTTTTGATCTGATCTGCCTCAGCTGTTCTCATATTCTTTATTTCTTCTGATCGTTACGAATATGCTGTCTTGGTTTTTTTTCCCTTTCCTGTCTTTCCCACCTGTCTTTCTGATTACTGACCCATTTCATCACTGAACTTCTGTTCCCAGTTTTCTTGTTCCCCTGATTCCACCCCCACTCCTGCACTGCCTCCACTCCCGTTCCTAAACAGGCTGTCAGCTCCCGAGGCTTTCCGGAAATCCTGGAAGTTGTAAATACTTCCCCCCCCCCCCCCCCCCCCCCATCTCATAAGTTATATGAATGATAGTAACTTGGTCTCTGTACTTGCATATGTACAGGCTTATTTTTTTAAATTCTGAAAATGTGAACAAATGGAGTGGTTTTCAGTCCATACAGCGTCTGACAGCACATATGAAATGGGAGTTGTTCAACACCACCACTTTGCTGTCTCTGCAAAAGATCATTTCCTGTGACATGACACTCTTTGCAAAGGAGTTCCTTTGCGTGGTGTGCAAGGTAGGAGTTGTAAACCCAGCCTACTGCTATTGACTTTATGGTTTTTGTCATAGCCTTTTAAGCCCAAGAAATGGCATATAAAAATGTCAAATTTTGGGGATTCAGATTACTTCATTTTGGCATTCAAGTAGATTCATTGTGAAGTAATTAGCGCTTCCTTCCATGTCATTTCTGCAAGTAAATTGCAAACAGAACTTCAAGTAAATCAAGACTCTGCCCTGCTCATTTTAAGGGCTGTCTGACTTCTCTAATGACTGGTTCTACCTGTGTGGTGCTCCTTGGCTCCCTTGCCTCACTAGCTCCTTTTTTCGTCTCGCCATCTTTGCTCTGATAAGCCTTCAGTGCTTACCGCAGTTCAGCCTAAAAATTCATACAATAAGGTATGCTAAATACTAGGTTTCACATAATAAAGGTCCTGAAAGTTAATCTGCTGTAGATAAATTAGCCTGATTGTGGAGTTTTGATTTTGGGGCGAGGGTATTTTGGTTTTTGGAGGAGTGGGGATGAAAGGGGAGTTACTTGTTTTGGTCCTAATCAGTGGACCAAAGTAGTAGTAGTAATAATAATATGTGGTTTGTTTTGGTATCACATCTATTCAAACTGAACAAGCTCAGTGCATGATTTTATCCAGGCTTGCTTACATCTCATTTGTTTATAACACATGTTAGGAGTTGCCACAACATCTGACCTGATAGAGGAAAGGCTGCAGCAGTGTCATGTCCCTGGTCCACCAGTGGTGAGGGTGGGCACGCGTTCCCGGTAGGAACACACGCACTCAGCCACATGGATCAACACGGACAGAAAACACCCATCTGAACACGAACAGCGCCAGCGACCTGGTTCTGTTCCCCCCTTGGCCTGAGTGGGATGCAAGTATGTTGGTGGCATAAATACATACACATATGCATGTGCCTGTACAACATGGATCCCTCCAGTGACTGGCCTTAGATGCTCATCTCTCTCGTAGCTGGTCCTTGGAGCCTCTTAGATCCTCTGGTCTCTGCAGTATCTGTCCCAGACTTATGACCTCTCTGATACCTAGCTCTCAAACCCTAATCACTAAATTTTCCTCCAAAAGCATCTTCATAATCTCCTTGTAGGTGCTTGGGTGGTTTTATTGGGTATCCTCAGTGTCTTCTCTTCTCCAGGCTGAACAACTGCTGTTTCCTCAACCTGTCCTCACAGAATAAGTGCTCCAGCATGCTGACCATCCTTGTAGCCCTCTACAGAGCTCGATTCAGTTTGTCTTTCATACTCTGTCTTTCATATGCTGTGATTCTCAACAATTCTCTGACTCTGCGGGGTCCCAAAGCTGGACACAGTACCTAGAGGAAGTCTAACAAATGCTGAGTGGAGGAGGATGGTCACTTCCCTCTACTAGCTGAGCTCCTGTCCGTACAGCCCAGGATGCCATTGGCCACCTTTGCTGCCAGAGTGCGCTGCTGGCTCCTGTTCAGCTTGTGACCTTGGAACCCACAAGGACCTTTCCAGCAGAGCTGCTCCCCAGCCAGGCAGTCCCCAGCCTGGATCACTGCCAGAGTCTCTTCCTTCCCAAGGGCAGGACTTTGCATTTGTCCTTTTTGAATTTCATACAGCTCCAGCCAGTCTGGGTCCTGCTGGGTGGCAGCCCTTGCCCTCAGGGGTATCACCTGGTCCCCCCACTTTGGCATCACCTGTGAACTCGATGAGAGCGCACTCTGGCACCTCTCCCGGATCATCAGTAGGCATGTTGAGCGGGACGTGTCCCAGGACACGTTCCAGCAGTAGCGCACTTGGTATTGGTCTCCACTTAGAGTTTGACCCATTATCCACTACCCTCCAAGCCTGATCATCCAACCAGCTACTTCCCCATCTGGCTGTTCACCCGTGCAGCCTGTGACATTCCAGCCTGGGTACTGGAATATTGTGGGGAGAAAAAGTAAAAAGCCTTGCTCGACTTGAGGTGAATGATACCTACAAATTCAGTCATCACGGAAGACAGTCGAGCTGGTCAGGTACGATTTACCCTCAGTAGATCCATACTGATGGATCCCAGTCCCCTTTTCTTTCATGTGCCCGGGAATGTGTGCCAAGAAGATCTGCTCCATGATTTTCCCAGGAACCGAAGTGGGGCCGACTGGCCTGTATTTCCTTGGATTGTCCTTTTGACCTTAATACATACTTTGGATTAATGCCAGAAAAACTTGCATGCACACACACAAGCACAGTCAAACTAATTCATCTGTTAAATTTGTTTTCTTGGCTTTTACTGATATTAAACCTAGTATTTAATAAATATTTTATGAATTTGTACAATAAAAATTGACAACTTCATAGGAATTGTGAGACGCAGGATACGCTCAAGGTCAAGACCCTAGAAAATGAGGGTGCCAGTTTTTGTTGCTTTGTTTTTAACTTACTCGGAGAAATGGTAGAGCCTTCAGCTGAAACGGTACAAAGCATCAGGCAAATGCCTTGATTGGAAAACACAGAACAGCCAATTTTGGCAGTTATAAGCAACTGAAAAGAGGCTCTCGAGGGAACTGTTGGGCAGGTTTAACAGGTGATATTATGAGCTCTGTTCTTAATGTAAAAGTTTTACTACAGGCATTTGAAAAAAGGAAATCGCGAGTTGCACAAGTACCATTGTACGTTGGTGTTTTGGGGACTGAGCAGTGGTTTTTTTGAAGTTCTAAATTTTTTATTTCCTCTGCTTTAAAAAAAAAAATGTTTATAGCATAGTAGCATTGAACTGAAATTTTACATGGGAATTAAACTATAATACCTTGTCATCAGGAAACTCTATTAGCATGCGCCTGTTGTGACCCTGAGGTGAGCTCTTGAGAAATTATGCTGTTAGCCGCTGTTTAGCTTGAGGTTTTCTCTTTGAGGGTAATTTACTGCCCTTTAAAAGGGTAGATGACTATAATTATATCCTACTAATCTTTATCTTTTCCAATTTCACTGGTAATTTCCCATGTGGAAGTTTCCCACGTAAATGAATTCAACTTTACTTTGACTATAAAACCATTTTTTAATGACTGCAAGATATAGGTTAGTGGGGTTTGGTTTGGTGGGTTTTTTTTTCTTTTTTTAATTTACCCTTGATATAGCCTGTTCTATTTTATCTAATTTTCAATTTATTTCCATAGCTTTAATTAACTTTCTCCTTAAAGTCATTTAGATCTTGCATACTGTTGAGTTCAGATTAATGGACTGTATTTACCCAGAAGATTTCTGTCTGTCTTTTAAATACAAGTACTGTCATGTTCCAGTCATGTTCTACCAGTCCCACATTGACAGATTTATTACGAGACCTTCAGTTTTGTGCATGTGCCAGTTCCGGAGTGATTCTGATCTAGAATGGATTAGGGTTCTGGAAGTTTGGCGCTCTAATTATTTTTAGTTGTTTCCACAGTTTTCATTTGTGTGCATTTTGACCTTGACTTTTCTTCCCCATTCAATTTTCAGGTAAAATTTAATTTTTTTGCTTGCCTTAATTTTCTAAAATACAGCATTCCCCCAAGACCCCATTTATCTTCCCCGCCCTGCCCCTTTTTTTCTCCCCTGTTATTCCTAATATGCCTTAGAAGGTTATTCAACAAGGGCTTTGGACCTTCACTTCAAGCTTGTCTGTTTAGCTGGTGATATAAATTCCAGACAGCTTTATCACCCTTAACTTAGATATTGTAGGCTTCTTCATGAGCTCGTTCATTCAGGAGATTGGAATAATTTCTCTAGTTTACTAGAAATATGCCTTTCTGAAATAGTCTTTTTTTAATGGACCTAGTTTTGATCAGTTAAATGAAGCTTATTTTCTGTCAACATATCCTTTTTGATGTTTAATTACTGATGGTGTCTTAAATAACCTCATAGATGACTCAGTGGCTGTTTAGTGGAGAATTCTGGTATCTGTCACATCTTGGAAAATTTTAGGTCTTACTAATGTTAGTGCTCTTATTAGAGAAATCTTCCTTTACAGAGTAATCTGATTCTGCAAGTATATCGGAGACGCAGTTCTGTTTGCGAGAGTTGTCTTTTCCAAAGAGATTTTCGATCCCAGGACGGTTCTGCTTTATCTGCATGCAGCTGTCCTAATATTTTATATGCCATCATTTTCTTATAATGCTATCTATACACCTTCTCCGATACTTCTACCTTTCCCGAGACACGAGAGCTGGGAGCTTTGGGTTGGTCACGTGGAATGGCTGGAGCAGAGGGGTTGGAGGAGTTGAGCCTGGTGCAGGAAGGGGATGGAGGAGATCCCGTACGGGAGATGCCCGTAGCTAGGAGCGCGGCGTGGAAGTACCGGCAAAACTGCCCTCCTCCCTGCCGCCTCCTGGGACCTCCCTCCCTCCCTCTCTTTTTCCATACGTACACAAGATTGCTGAACACCTTGCTCCATCCTTCTTTCGGTTTTAGAAATATATTTAGCCTCACATAGCTAATTAAAAAGCTTACCTCATCTCGTCATAAACATTTGCTTGTGTAAGGACAGACCTGTTCTCGCTCTTCAGCGTGCGCAGCGTCTCTGATACCAAATTAGAGCAGATTTCCTCTTCCCCGTCGACTCAGCTGCATGGCTTCCATGTTTTATCCTGGGAGATGGCAGTCGTCGCACCCCGCTTTCCGACTGCGTCTCTGCTCATGCTGCGTTACTTAAATTCAACATGCCGTTGATGTGCACCAGATTTACCAGGAGTTTTGCCTTTGTGATTCTTACAACTTTTTTAATTCTAGGAGACTTCTCAAAGGATTTTATGTAGTTTTATTTTGAAGGCGTAAACATGAAGATGTAACGTTCTGTAACTTTTATAATGCCTCCTAGCTTCTGCTTTCTTGCTCTCACAGTTAATGCGCTGGCAGAATCTTTTCTCAAGAGTGGGTGAGATGGGATGGAGGAAACGGGAAGATTTATATCATAACACGTTTGAATACATTAATTTATACATTTCATCTTGATAGCAAGTGATAAGAAATGTTCAGAATAAAACAAATTTCTTGAGGTTTAAGCAGATTGAAATAATTTTTTTCTTTTCTGTAGCAAGCATGTATTTACCGTAGGGTTTTATGTTATTTTCTTACAGATATTTTCTCTCAAATATCAGATTCAAATGGACTAATGATATTTACCAAGTTTGATCAGTTTTTGAAAGAAGTTCTAAAACTTCCAACAGCCGTGTTTGAGGGGCCTTCTTTTGGATACACGGAGCATTCTGTACGGACCTGTTTCCCACAACAAGTAAGAGCTGGCAAAGCAGGGTTTTGTGTCGCGTGTTAATGCAGTGCTTGCTTCTAAACCCCGCTGGCTGCTTTGGTTGCAGTCTGTATGGGGTTTGGAGGGAGCGGGGGTGGTAATATGCACTGTAAGAGCTAAGCAGTTTTAAGAAAGTCTGAATAATTTAAAATAGTATGTCTAAGTTTGAGGCAATTAAAGGATTTTGCACAATTTTAGTTTGTTCCCCCTCCTTGAAGGGACACTTCTGTTTCCCCATCAGAAGAACAGCAAGCATGACCTATTTCTTTTCTAAAACATGAAACTCAGCATTTTTACTATTTTCCCTTGTTTTTTTTTTTTTTTAAGCTTTCCCATTGTGTTAAGAGTATTAGTTTCAAGAAATCACTTGCTAGTTGCTTGGGTCTGTACAAAACAAATACCTTGTGTACACAGAGTTTATTTTTAGATCAATTTCACTGTTGTGCTTATTGGTATATCTTTTTTTTTTCAAAAATATTTCCATTACATGTAATGTTTAGAGTAGATGTTGTAGTAATGATCTTAAAAGAGCTTTTTAGTTCTTTATACACTTTAGTTGTAATTTAATTGTTCCAAGGATTTGTTTCTAATTTGAGATAATGTAAATAGTATAAATAATCCTTAAATCAACTGTAAGCATGAACCTAGATAATCTTAGGCCTAAAATGAAATGTGTAGACTCTGGTCATGATTATGTTCCAGAAGAAATATTTCTGAAGTATTTAGATTTAGAATTTATAGTCACTTTTGCTAAATTAAAGTTAATTAGCAATTAGTGTATTTGAAATAGAACACACTATGAAACAGCCTTTGATTTAGGAAAAGATGACATCTCCAGCTCATCTCTGAGCTACTGAGGACAGAGGTTTGCTTTAGTAACAGCGTAACTAATAAATAAAAAAATTTTCTGGTTAAAAAAAAAAAAAAAATCTGTTTCAGCTCTGGCTGCAGCATTTGTGGGCCATACTTGTGCCCTCAGACGGGCCACCCTTTCTGTGATGTCAGTGCAAGCTGTTCGTGCGTGCAGGGAAACCGATCCGACCGAACCACATTTCACGCAAGTGGCACCGCTGTGGAATGTCAAACCACAGCCTCCTCTGGAGCTCTGAAAGTCGGGCATCGGAGTCTAAGCTCTGCGTGCTCTTGCCTTTGCCTGCAAAGGCAATGGGGATGGGGGTTTGTTTGGCTCTGAAGCCTACGCTCTGGAAGCCACCATTTTCTCTCTCACCCATGAAGAGAGCCTAGTGCAGCTAGCTAGACCTTGACTGAGATTTCTAAAACGCTTGACGCAAATCTCACCGTGGTAGCCAAGTGAGGTATAATAACCGCTCACTTGCGCGGGGCTTGCCTGCAGCATGTCTTAGCGATCTTTGACTTCGGCTTCTGTGAACAAGAAAGCTAATTCTTCATATTGATTCACTTTTAGAAATTCCTTTGCTTTAAATTATTCAGCAGAACAAAATCACTAGTGTTAGGCCAGATTTGTAGAGGGTGGTAATGTTTTTTTAAATTAATCCAGATATACACTGTACCCCAAGACAATTCTTTCATTTATTTGAAAACATTGAAACAAACAAGTCCTGGGAAGTAAATGCATAGTCTGTCTTAGATTTAATTTCATTTTCCTATGCCTCCCACGTTTGAAAATAAGTTTCCCAGAGGTACTTCTGTGATACTCTCCTGTTACAGGCTATCATTTGGCTGAAATTCTCTCCAGATGGCATTGGTAAAGCTGTGGGGTTTCAGACTTTGGCATTTACATGACAGACGTATAAGCTACATCTGTACTAGTTAACTAAACAGTGCCAGGAGCTGTTCTGTGGCCCTAAGGCCAACTGGAATGGTCTAACCACCTCCATACCATTAAACTCTCTTATTCCCTCAAGCAGGGTGGCTGTATGGAAACTGTTCATTAAAAATGATTCCTAGCTGATATTAACACCTGATCTGGATGCTGGAATCTTTTGGGAGAGTGAGTGGTTAAACCAGGCGCAGGTTTAATAACATGAAAGCGTGCATGATTGAGTTTTAGTGCCAGGAACATTCCCTGGTGTTACTGAAACTACCAAGAGACAAATCCTTCCTGGCCAGCTGTGGTTCCTGGCTATTTGTGGAGGTCCTGGTTCTGGGAGCCACTTCTCTGAGGTGCAAAAGGCTAGTAATCTGCTGCTGTCTGAGTGGTGAGAGGGCAGAAAGGCCAAGTGTCAGTGGTTGTATACGCTCCACAACTCTCTTTCATTTCTTGGGTCACAGATGGAATAATTCAAACTTGTTGCCCATGCAAAATGGAGTTTATTGGGATGCTTTTGGCAAGAGCTGCACTCTTTGTGATGGCTTCCAGATGTATAAAGAGCTTCCAGTAATAATTTACTATTCTAGGTCAAGTGGGGGCTTCCACAGATGTAAGCTATCGTGTCATACTTCTCTTAAGACTTTTGTTCACTTGGCCGCAGTCCATCTATTTGTCCTAGAGATGTTGTATCGCCATGACATTCCCTGCCTTAGAATCTTTCTGTGTTTATGGCACAGCCTGTCCTGTCATTGCAGAGGTGTGTCCGCTTTCCACCTCATTTACAGGGCAGTTTAACTGCAGGCTTTCTACTGAGCTGGGAAGTTTACTTCAGAGACTTGGGAGCCGGGAGCTCGGCTTCCGTAGAGTCAAGCTGCACTTTATTCTGTTGAAACTCAGGAGCACAAACTCTACAAGCAGGCCTAGCTAGGCGTTGATTTGTCCATACGTTACTCACATAAAAACTGCTACAGCATTGGCTGACTTAGGCTTCATGGATGATGGCTGAACTGACTGCGCAAGCTTAACGGTGTCAGAATGATGGTCAGGACGTGCAGTCTTGTTAAAGTGACTAATAAGGATATATTTATTAAGGACGGGATGGTCTTGTGTATAAAGGATGGTGTAAGTGTACTCTGATAGAGTTGCAGTTTAAGCACAAGATGCAGGACAGTTAAAGATACAGGTGGGGTGTGACACACAGCTGCTTAGATCGGTATAACTTGTTTTGACCACTGTAGAGTTAAAAAAAATCACATATCTCTGTGTTGGCTCAGGAGATGTGGTTTTGTGCCAGTATTTTGTGGGGAAATATATGCGTTAACATCTTGTTGGAACAAGCACGTTGGCAGTGTAACAATAAAACTGGCTGAGTTTTTGCTATTGAAGCAAGCCTATGGTATTCTTCTAAATATAAGAATAGCGTTGGTTTAACCTGCCCCTGCACCCACCTGCAAGAAGATCTGAGGCTGCAGAGCTATTAAGACAAGTAGGTATGCTAACAGCAATTGGTAAAACCAATTATTACAACAGGATAGAGAGTAAGCAGGTGATTACAGAAAGTATCTATGCAGAAATGTGTTTGTTCTCCTGGGGAGCATTTGACCCTCATGACTGGTTGTGCCTTCACATTTACTAATTTTCAGTTTATGTTCTTGGAGTTTGGAACCTGCTGGCAGATTATTTGGTTGGTTTTGCATCACAAATGCTGACTGAGTGATGTTTCTGTGGTTGCTCCATGGTTGGGTTCTGAACCCACTAGGAAGTGTTAGACCAGCTACACGAAGGGGCTTTATCTAGCCGCCTCCTCTGACACATTCAGAATTTCCAGGAGGAGGAGACTGCTGTTTGCTTTCCTGTCAACTCAGCCATTACCGAGAATGCCTTTGCCCAGACAGACAAGATGTAGTACTGATAATGCTGCATGATTCTTTTTGGTCAATTGGTTGCAAAATATCCGACCTGCATCGGTGAAAAAAAAAGCAAAAACCCCAAAGTCTGTGTCCCTAATGCCTTCTTGTGAACTACATGGAAGTTGCATCACTCCATACACAGGCTTTGACAACGCATAAGCTTCTCACTGCTTAAAGGGAACCGGGTGGTTTTTCTTTGAGGAACATCCTTGTCTGTAGCAGGAGGAAGCTTTCCTGCTAGGTTTAGGTGGTTCTGCCACTGTGAGTATCGTATATCGCTGTCTAATCATAGAGTCATAGAATCACAGAATGGTTTGGGTGGGAAGGGCCCTTCAGAGCCCACCCAGCCCAACCCCTGCAGTGACAGGGACAGCTTCAACCAGAGCAGGGTGCTCAGAGCCCCGTCCAACCTGGCCTGGGATGTTGCCAGGGATGGGGCATCTCCCACCACTCTGGGCAACCTGTGCCAGCGCCTCACCACCCTCAGCGTAAAAAAAAAAAAAAAAAAAGAGAAGTCTTCCTCGTGTCCAATCTAAACTTACGCTCTTCCAGTTTAAAACCATTCCCCCTTGTCCTGTGGCTGCAGGCCCTGCTCCAAAGCCTGTCCCCACCTTTCCTGCAGCCCCTTCCAGCAGTGCAGGGCTGCAGGAAGGTCTCCCCGCAGCCTTCTCTTCCCCAGGCTGCACAAGCCCAGCTCTCCCAGCCTGGCCTCAGAGCAGAGCTGCTCCAGCCCTCGGACCATTTCTGTGGCCTCCTCTGGCCCCGCTCCAACAGGTCCCTGTCTGTGCGGTGCTGAGGGCCCCCGAGCTGGGCGCAGGGCTCCAGGGGGGGCTGAGCAGAGCGGAGCAGAGGGGCAGAGCCCCCTCCCTCGCCCCGCTGCCCACGCTGCTGGGGATGCAGCCCAGGATGGGCTTGGCTTTCTGGGCTGCCAGCGCACATTGCCGGCTCGTGTCCGGCTTTTCATCCCCCGTTACCCCCAAGTCCTTCTCCGCAGGGCTGCTCTCCATCCCTGCGTCCCCCAGGCTGTATGGATACCGGGGGTTGCCCCGTCCCAGGTGCAGGACCCTGCACTTGGCCTTGTTGAACCTCATGAGGTTCCCACAGGCCCATTCCTCAAGCCTGTCCAGGTTCCTTCTGGGTGGCATCCTGTCCCTCCAGCAATCAACTGCACCACTCAGCTTGGTGTCATCTGCAAACTTGCTGAGGGTGCACTCAATCCCACTGCCTGTTATCGATGATGATTATTTAATAGCATTGGTCCCAGTACAGACCCTTGAGGGACACCACTCATTACTGGTTTCCAGTTGGACATTGAGCCACTGACTGTAACTCTTTGGACACGGCCATCCAGCCAATTCCTTATCCATCTAACAGTCCATCCATCAAACTTGTATCTCTGCAGTTTAGTGGTCAGAATGTTGTGATGGACAGTACCAAAGGCCTTACAGAAGTCCAGTTGCGTGCCATCCATAGCTCTGCTCGTGTCCACTGATGCAGTCACATCGTAGAAGGCCTCTAGAGAAGTCAGGCATGAGTTGCACGTCATGAAGCCGTGTTGGCTGTCTCAAATCACCTCCCTGTCTTCCATATGTTTTGACATGTTTTCCAGGAGGATCTGCTCCATGATCTTAACAGGCATGGAGGTGAGGCTGACTGGTAGTTTCCAGGGTCCTCCTTTTTACACTTTTTAAAAATGGGTGTGATGTCTAATGGATCCTGAGTCTTGTCTCCAGAAAACTTGTCTGTCTGTGAGCGGTATTTATTATGTGGCGTAACCTTTGTACTCTGGTACATGAAACGGTGTGAGAGATGAGGGCCAAGTCAAAACTGGGAACCTTGGAGGCATATTTATATAAAGTTGTATGATACCTATACAAGTAAGCAAGTAGGAAATTGTATTCAGATTTGAAGCATCAATCTGCACATCAATTAGAGATGATGCTGCCGATTAACATCATTAGCACGGCAGTTCCTCGTTACATGAGCAGCCCTTTGTGGTCTCAGACATCGCATACCACGATCAGTTAATTCCCAGTTAAAAAATGTGGTTCTCCTTCTATCAGAAGGCTTGGTTCAGCTTTTCTAGAGTGTTTCATATCCCTACTAAGATGTGCATTTGTTAAAAGATTTTGGATTTTTTCACCCCCAAAGAGAGGAGAAGGCAGGTTGACCTTGTGTTGTTATTAATAGCCCAAAGGATGACTTAGCTTTGAGGCAGAGGGAAGGCTGGGATTGCCAGGCAAGATCCAGGCGTTCAGTTTTTTTCCAGGTAGTGCTCCTGATGTCGTGTCTGGCAAAGGAAATTCTTGGACTCTCTTGTAGCAGCAGTTAACTATTCAGGAAAAGCTTTTCATTTGCTAAGCAGAGAGACTGGAACAAGGACACCTTATAAAAGTTGGAAGAAGTAAGATTAAGTATTTCTTAGAATTTTCCTTAATGGCAACTGGGATAGATAATTATAATTCCATATTATCTCTCCAGAGTAGTTAGCTGCAGAGGTATTAGATGTTTTGTGATTAGTGGCAAATATATACTATTGATGCTTTAAATAAAAAATTCTCTTTAATTAAAAAACAAAACAAAACAAAAACCCAAACAACCCACAACCAGGGGAAAAAAAAAAAAACAAAAACAAAACCACCTCAATTTTTGTCATGATAGTTGCAAGTGAAAGCTACAATTAAGTTCACAGCTCCTAGAAAACCAGGCTGGCTTTTCCTCTAGCTCTGCTTACCCTCCCTGTTGTGGATGCTTTTTGGAGTAACGGTGCCATATGCTAAGGTGAGAAAAAATTGCCGTCTGACCAGCTGCTCTTCTGCCTGTGAGACGTTCTTAAGCATCTAGCTTATTGTATGCAAAAGCCAACATATTCTTTCTTTGTATCCATAATATTCTTAGCTGGTTTTCTTACTAGTTATCTCCATCTGTTTGTATTTGCAGCAGAAATTTTCTCTTGCTCACTTGAATTTGAAACCGTAGAAAATATTACTCTTAACATGCCTGACTTCCTTCTCCTAATGATTTTATTTCAATTTCTTTTTCACTGAGAGTTTTTTAAAAATCTTAGCTGAGTTCTCCCCTTGCCTCTTTTTTTTTTCCTTATTTTGCCTTTAAAAAAAATCATTTACAGTATGGGTCATGTATGGAGATTAGTTGTAATTACTCTTTTTTGTCTGTGTCTACTTTTTTCAGC
Organism: Pelecanus crispus; assembly: GCF_030463565.1. Classification (NCBI taxonomy): domain Eukaryota; kingdom Metazoa; phylum Chordata; class Aves; order Pelecaniformes; family Pelecanidae; genus Pelecanus; species Pelecanus crispus. The sequence goes on from NC_134645.1 coordinate 132,543,314, forward strand.
GTTGTCTGTATGTTTGAAATGCTGTTTTCTACACTGTTAAATAACCTCCGCTCACATTTGTTGTATCCCTCTTCAAAGTAAGAATCTTTAACTGCAGCTTGGGAGCCAATCCTGACTGACTAGTCCTCCATTTCTTGGAGTTTTCTGTTCATCTGTTTATCATTTATTTTTGTATGGTTATATTGTGTCTATACTAATACCTTCCTTGTGGTGTTACTGTTTGCCTAATATAGACTGAAACTCCCTGAGCAAAGAAGTTGTGATTTTTATCTTTTTATAGCATATGAAATATTCCTGGTAGACAGAATTGAGTCACAGAGATATTTTTAAGGCTGAAGTACTTTTTGGTATATAAAATTGAAATTTTTCTTACAATTAAGTTGTATTTCTTTTTTTCTTTTTTTTTTTTTTTTTTTCCAGAAAAAGATCATGCTAAACATGTTTTTAGACACATTGATGGCTGATCCACCTCCTCAGTGCCTTGTGTGGCTGCCTCTCGTGCACAGACTTGCCCATGTTGAAAATGGTAAATGGAATATTTTCTTGTTTGAAACATCTGGTCAGAGCAGGGTTTCTGTTCAACATATGTAAATATGCTGTCCTTTCTCACGTAACGAAGCACTTAATGCTTTCATCATTCCCACTGTAACAGTCTTAGCCCAGACTTTTGTTGGAGTGAAAAGTGTTCTACGCTTCTGGGATGAAGACTGATTCTTTATGAATTCATCAGCAACAGTGCAAAACAAGATTAGTTTTAGAGTTCCAGCATCACTGGTAGTGGAAGATGAAAAAACAAGCAGCAGAAAAATGATATTATCTAAATGTTCATGTTTATTCTGAAACTTCTAAAAAAAACTTCACTTGAACTATGCTTTAACATACGCTTTCAAGTGCTAACTCCCGAAGATTTTGGTACCCGTTCAAATGTCTGTCTTGAGTAGCAGTTGAGCGCATGAGTCACTTCAGTGCTCACTATGGGAGGTAAATGCTGAGCTCTTCTCACTTCCAGACCTTTTCTTAGCTAAAATTTCCAGGGTTTATTGCCTATGGAAAGTATTTAAGGAGCAATAAGGGATGGAAAAGTGAAGATTAACAGTGAGAAAGAGTGATGAAAGACTCATCTGGCTGAGAGGGCTTTATGGAGTTCAGGGAAGCAAAAAGGTTTCCTGCAGAAGGTTGTGCAAGTGTATCGAAACTATTTGTTGGTTTTAGTGGCCCAAAAGGTGGTGTGTTTAATCTATTGTACAGTTGCACACAGTGTATGTGTATGATGTTTTGTATGTGAATTCTAGGGAAAAAAAAAACCAAACCCTTTTTTTTCTTCACCCATAAACTAAACTTCATCTTTCGTTTCCTTCCCCACAGTAGAATCATGTTATCATTCTTCAAAACCCCGGCCCTACTAGTTGTTACCTCTTCTTCCGCTTAATGCATTTATAGTCATTTCAAGGTGTATGGACTTCTTCCGTTTAAGACACAGGTAGATAAGCTCTAGACGCTTGGTTTTGCCTAGTTGTTTACCGGCACAGCTTGGCAGTCTGTCTCTAGCTAAGTTTTCATGATTTATATTCCATTCTCTGTTTCTTGACATTTATGCCTGTGACATGGTTAAGTACCGCTGTGGTTTTGATATGCTGGGGTTTGGCATTTTTTTCATTGTCTTCTCTTGATCTTCTTGCAAAGTATATCTGGTTGTGAATTTAATCTGCATTTGTTCAGCACTTGAACAAGATTGGAGCTGCGATGCTCAGTGGGCCTTTTCTTTATTGCAACAGAAGAGAAGGTGAATTTCCCAATTGCTCTATATGTTTACAGGCATTTCCTGACAGCTGTGTGTCTCATTAAAAAAAAGTGATTTTTAAAAGAATTTTGAGGGGAGCAATTTCATGGAGACAAATCATACGGGAAAATTGACGAAAAAGTGGGGAGGCTGATCTCATTAAAATATCAGGTAAACTACAGTACTGCAGTGTCTTTCCCATCCTTATGTAAGAGATTGCACTAACAGAAGGGCAGCAGCGACTTTTTGCTTTCTTCTTCTTCCTCTATCCTCTTATCCTTACAGACTCATACTTCAAGAAAAGCACTCGGGGTGGAATAAATACGGTAAGGAAACAGGCAGTAAAAATGCTTACATCAATTACAGGTCAGGATAGAATTGTACAGAGCTTCATAGGCAAGGGTAAAATGTTTAAACATCATGTTTGGACAGAAGTGAAATGGTGAAAAGATCTGGGGATAATCCATAGTCTGATCTTTTTCTTTTTTTTTCCTGCTTGAAAGTACCTGGAGGAAATTACTGGATACCCAGATACATCCTTATAGATTAGTGCATGCATTCCTATATTATCTGACAGCTTCTGTTGCCCTCGTGGGATATGGCTGCTCTAGAATGCGCAGATCGCAATCTAACCGTCTTCATTGGGAGCAGTTGCGTAAGTGCCCCTTTTTCTGACGCTTTCTTCCAGGCAGCCAGAGATTCTCCCCATTCATCTGTTCTGCCAACCCATCTCCAGATTTAATCCCATGTTACACGTAGGAGTCTTGTTACACATAGGTTTAGCATTCAGATAACTTGATAGGATAACTTGTAATGTTTGTGGCATTAAAATTATGTTTCTAATTCTTATCAGCCTCTTCTACAGCTCCCTCCCAAGCTGCTTGCTGAATTATGTTACCATGAATAATTCATGCCAGTGTTCTTGCCCTCTAAGCTACTATGATTTTTTTTTCCTCAGAAACTTTTTATTCTGTTGCAAGTGGTATTTTTGCTCCAGAGTCAGGCAGCAGTTCCTCTGCTTAAAAGCGTTGATGAGAAATCATTGCAGCTGGTGTACAGAGGTATGTGGCAAGCCACAGCAGGCTTAGCAGGTAGGGGAGATCAAGTCTGAATTACGTCCCTACAGTAAAAGAAGTTAAGGGAGGCTTGGTGTTGGGGGCCTGACTATGGGAAGGTAAAAATAGCAAATCTGAAGGATAGAGACAGGAGAAGGAATGAGTTTGGGATTACAGGGACATGTGGTAGGGAAAGAAATGTTGAGAGAAGACACAGCTCTGGTTACAGATGTGCCCGCTAAGGAAAAAGCAAGCCAGAAGCTTTTCTAGTTTAAAGTCTGGCACAGGACATATTCAAGAGTTCATTGTTGCTATGGATCTGGATTGAATATCTCCTATTAAGTGGTCATTTTCAAGGTTTAAAAGGCAGAAGATGGAAGACGTGAAGCTTGTGCTGACAATGGCTACTGCTGTGGATTCTGTGACTGACTAAATATGAAGTTACTTTGTAAGGGTTGTGTAAGTTTTAATATCTGTATATATTAAAAACCCATAAATTTTGTTGAAATAAATGCTTGTAGGAGGTTACAGGAATGCCTGTCTCCATTCAATTGAAAACTTTTCCAGAACGTAGGCAAAGCCATGAAAGAAACGGAGATCAATGCTGATTTAAAACAGGATCATTTTTTATTTGGGTATGGTGGTATGTTGTACTAATGCCTTCAGCTGGCTCCTTGTCAGCCTTACAAGCCAGCCAAAACCAATCCTCTGATTTAGAAGAAAGAGTTGGCCACAAAGTTTCTCTAGTCTTGATCCATTACTTGATAATGGGCTACTGCCCCAGGTATGTACTTCTTTGAGACATTGCCTCTGCTTCTGATCCTGACCAGTCATTCGGTGCTGTGTGTAGGACTGCCGTGTTCCAGCACTGGCACGGTGGCAACTTCAGCACTGGATAGGGTAGGAATTGGCATCATCTCCCTGTAGTGATCTTGGAGCCGACATCTGAGGCATTAGGTTCCCAGACAAAATACTGGAGTTGTTTCATAGTGCTCCACAATTATTTAAAGGGCTTAAGTTTCAGACATAGATTTGGGCCCTTAATGAATTTGATACAGTCAGTTTTTAAATTTTAAGCTACAGCTGGCACTTATGTGTCAGCACTGTGCAATTTCTTAGCGACAGGTTCTCACATCCAGTGTAAACTAAAATCGGCAGCAGTCACGATAGGGAGACTAACTCTGATATCCACCCAGATGCTGGCGCTTGCTTTACTAGGGTTGCTACTCCAGGTCTCTCTAGCCGATGAACCTCTGTTATGTCGTGATGTGATACTAGAACTTGTGAGAACTGTGAAACCTTTCCACCTTTACTAGTGGAAATTGTAAAGGCAGATCCTTTAGGTTCAGAGGCAAAACTTGGGCAAAAGGACAGCTCGTGATAACCTCCCTGCTTAAGGTAAACGTCACTCTCTAGTCTTCCACAGGGCTCTTTTTTTTTTTTTTTACTGCAGATGCTTTACTAGAGGTACTGAACTGTTTCTTCAGAACAGATTTGCAGGGCTGTAAGTTGGGTATTCTGACGTGTATCAGATGATTCCCCAAGTGCAGATTCATGAGAATGTGAGGTCTTAAAAATAATTTTGCCTGCCTCTTTCCTCATGAGCCTCACGAAGTTCTACACTGGGAAGTGCAAAGTCCAGCACCTGGGAAGGAATAACCCCATGCACCAGTGCACACTGGGACTGACTGGCTGAAAACAATTTGGCAGAAAAGGACCTGGGGGTCCTGGTGGACGCCAAGTTAAACATCGGCCAGCAATGCCGTCTTGAAGCAAAAAAGGCCACCAGTGTCCTGGGCTGCATGGCTCGCAGGTCGAGGGAGATGTTTCCTGCCCTCTGTTCAGCACTGGTGAGAGCAAATCTGGAATGTTGCGTCTAGTGCTGGGCTCTCCAGCACAAGGGAGATGTGCACTTACTGGAGCGAGTCCAGCAAAGGGCCGCAAAGGTGATGAGGGGACTGCAGCACGTGTGCTACGAGGATAGGCTGGGCGAGGTGGGACTGCGTAGCCTCGAGAGGAGAAGGCTCGGGGACCTTCTCAATGTGTGCGAATAATCGGTGGGAAGCAGCAAAGAAGATACAGCGGCAGTCTTCCCAGCGGCACCCAGTGGCAGGACAAGAGGCAATGGGCACAAATGGAAATACAGGAAATTCTGTTTAAATGTAAAAAGAATTTTTTTTTTTTTTTTTATTGTGGGGGTGCTCAAACTCTGCATCAGGTTGCGGAGTCTCCATCCTTGGAGATGCTCAGAACCCGACCGCACAATGGCCTGAGCAGCCTGCTCTGGATGACCGTGCTTTGAGCAGGTCTCCAGAGGTCCCTTCCAGCCTCAGCTCTTCCGTGGTTTTGTGATTCTAGGTATGATTGCAATGAACATCCCATGAAATCATTCCCTGAAGTTCTCCTCTTCCACCACTAGTCTGTAAACAATGTTCGTCTGATAAAATGGGCTCAGTCCGTACAGTTCCATCCGTTAAGTTTGTGTCTTTGCTACTACTATCTTGAACACGTTTCCTTGTACTATTTAGTCGTAGTCTTGTTCTGGAGTCAGTTGTTGATTTCCACTGCGAGTTAGTTTTCTCTGGATTGCACCTTGTCAGAGTGTAGTGCTTTTGTTCCCTAACCTTTCCTCCCAGCCAGATGTTTGTCTCCTTCACAGCTTGTAAATATTCTCATTAATTACTCCGGCAATCACTGCTGAGTTACTTCAGAGGCACTTGAACGCCTTAGTTGACACCTTTAAAAAAAATATAATAATAATGCTGCAATTTCCTTGGTTGTCTTTTCAACTCTGATATAAGCAAAAGGCAATTAAGCTCTGAACTGAGCTTGTTTTATTGGAGAAATAACATTTCAAGGTAAAAAATAACAGATCTTCTTTCTCAAGGCATCAAATAAACTCCATGGATTGCTCGTATTAATCTAAACAAATAGGCCAGCACGTTATTTTTGAAAGCCATCATCTCAATTTGCATGCTAATATGCAGCGTAATAACAGTGTGCTTTTGTGCAGGCATTCTAATCTGTTTAGTTATGCTTTTGTAGAAATAGGAGCCTTTGTAAATGCAAGTGGAAGAAGTCTTCAGGCTATGTTGTGGGGTTTTTTCCTTCTCCCATTTATAACAAGGAATAGAATAGAAAAGAATATCTAGCTTTTAAAATTGCCACGACTCTTATCTTAAGCTTATATTAACATTTGTAGAAATGCTTTGCTAGCTCGTACACTCTCTGGGGTAAGGATTGCATCTTACCTGAAATGCAACAATCTAAAAAAACCAAATGTGTGTGGTAGGGAGAATGCGGTTCCTGTTTAGGAGCTTCCAATGAAAAAAACGTTCATAACTTTTTTTTTTTTAACCTTATCAGGTCGTTCTTCAGTCAGGTATTATAACTCAAGCTTTGCCCGCCTTCTGTGACAAATAAATCTTTAACTTTCCCAGAAGATCAGAATAATTTCAATACTTTCTGAATGGGGTTGAGAATTTCTGCCTTTCCTAAAATGACAAAATTTGTGTTTAGCAGCTGCTAAGCAGCCTTAGCAGGGGTAAATCTTTTACGTTTCACAAGGAAAGATAGAGCCTCGCAGTGGGATTCATTTTCGACTTTCTTTTGAAAAAAGGAAAAAAAGGAAAAAAAAAAGCTAAAAAAAATCCACAGAACTGCGGTGATGAAAAAGCCAAAACCCAAAAATGGCATCACATTTCTTGAAAGGAGGAAGGCCATTTCCTAGGAAGACGTGCCAGGGATGCTGGTGTTTTGGCAGGGATGCTGAAGTGTACGGACCATCTTTAAACTGCCCTGGAAGGACGTTGTTCCCCGCGCGGGAGGGCGCGCTCGGCTGCTGCAGAGCCCCGCCGCCCCTCGGGGCTCTCTGTCCCATCCCGCCCCCCTCCTCGCCCCGGCCGGCCGGTGCCCGAGCAGTGTGTTCAGTGGCTGGGTGTGTGCTGTTGCCACTTCTCTGCCTTTCCCGAAGCACAGGGGAAACTTCCTTTCCAGAAGCGGAATTGCCTTATTTTCACATTTTTCTTTCTTTCTGTGCTTCCCCAGGTTTCTGTGAATTCTAGCTTCCATTAAGAATTGTAATGTAAGTTTACAGACACACTCAGAGTTATTTCAGAATTACCCTGACGGTGGTAAAGGAGTTCCAGTGACAGCAACTCATGCTTTCCATTCAGTCTGTCCTTCGCTGCTCCGAATGTATCGCTGACATCCATCGAGAAACTAGTGTCTCTTTTTTCCTTATTGTGATTTGGGCGCAATGTTTTTATGAATACTCGAGCCAAAATTTTTTTCAGTTTTTGCTTTAGAGGATCTGGATGTTTTCATGGGGTCTGCACTGTCCTTGGGTTGTCAGTAGGTTAAAAAAAAAAAAAAAAAAGGCTTAATAAGAAAAATGTAGCATTAAAATCTTCTGTACCAGCAATAGTTGTAAGTTGTTGTTAAGGAAGACTCTTCTGATTGCGAACTCTCGTCCTTAAAGACCAGTTGTAAACTCTTTAGGTTCTCCAGCTGATTGCTTTAAAGAAAGGAAAAGGAAGCTGCAAAGTGCTGGAGATGTTATAATTAGGAAGACCGATACCCCTCTAAGAGGCACAGCGTCACTTGGACGTGCGAGTGGTAACAAATTTCTGGAAGCACGTTTCAAAAAGAAGCCTCCGCAAAGGTATTTCAGTCTGTGCAGCCCTGGTATGTTAATTCCTGTCTGTGATAATCTGGGTAGCGTAAGCTAATCGTTCTGGGGCGCATTTTTGCAGAGTACAGGAAGGTGTTAAGCTCAGCAGAGTCTTTGCGCAACTTCGGCTGGGTCTTGCGATACGCTTGTGTTTTTCCATGCCCTGGTTAGAGCCATCATCTGACTTGGCACCTTGGAGTGTGTCCCCGTGGTAGCATTCTGTGAGTTTTTAAGCCCGTCATTTCTTTTCTCGATAAAAATTCTGCAGCGCACTTCGGCCTTTTCTGTTTCGCTGGTCCCTAAGCTGTCCAGCGGAACGTAGATCATTTGAAAAGGTTCTTCTATGCAGGCTGCTGTATAGCACGGGCCAGGTCGCTTCTGCTCATCATAGCCTGCTGATGCCGGGGGAGGAGTCCGTCAGATCCACGTGGTCCGCAGATCACAGGTTCTAAAGCAGCGTTCCACTGCAACGAGTGGAGCAGAATGTGATTAGTCCTAGAGATTAGGTTTTGCTTAGCGATTTGGCAGCAGAATGCAGGACCAGCGAGTATTTGGGTGTATTCACAACTGTTAATTTACACCAAGGAGGTCAGCTTGCTGCTTTGCTCAATAGGAAGGTATCGATTCCTGCTCCAACATGCCACCTCAGCAGGCCTCTATTCATTGATTTTAGCTAATTGATTAGTCTCCCAAAAGAGTTCTTGTCCTGCTCATTTGAATACTTTCCGTGGAAAAATCTGAAAGTCAGAGTTGAAACCTGGAGCTTGGCATGTACGTTATATACTAGACATGATTTCTGGGGTAAAATTACATACAGCTTTATAAGGAATGCAGGATTTGGAGTATTTGGCTTTTAGTGGTATGTATTGCTCAATTAAGCAGATGAGTGCATTTTTAGCTCCTAGCTAACAGCATCGTTTGTATTTTACATTGGAGTAATAGAATTTAGAAGTTATGGATGCTGGCCTGTGTCCACCAGGACAAAACAAAATCTTGTAGCGGTATGTCTGTTTACAGATGCCGTTATTAGTACCACATGTAAAAGAATACTGTAATAAAAGTTTGTATTTATAGTCATGGCAAGTTCTTCAAAGCATTTCTCTGCCGACATTAATTCTGTCTTAGCCAGAGTTTTGAACAGCGGGGTTTTTCCAGGTCTTCCTTGAAACATTTTTATGTGAAAAATGTTGAATTATTGAATCTTCATCATGCTTCAGCTTTCTACTTTTATTATCTCCTCTTTGATTTCTTTTCTTGCATTTTGCAGCTGTCATATTTTCATTTTCCTTTAACTGCTAGTTTTTTAATGTCTTTGGGAATTTCCCCTACACAATTTAATAAAGGTTCTGTTCTCTTCCCCTACTTATTTCTATCTACATTTTGTTATTGATACCATTCTTCCTATGGAAATACACTGTCACATGTAGGCAATGTGGATATGCTTCTCAGTTCCAGACCGGTCTCTGGTCATTCAGTCCTGCATCTCTCTTACCTCTCTCATGTACCTTTAAAATTAGGGTACTTTGAAACAAACATATGGATCCCAAATATGGATCCACAATTTTCCTCTAAAACTCTTCTTCATTATATCATTTATATCGTATTTTGGAAGCCCTAATCATATGCCTCCATGGGAAAGGCATTGTTCAGACAGAGCGAAGACTGGTTTTTTGGCATCAGCAGCCAAAATATAAGATAAAATATGAACACATGGAACCAGGGCAGTATATGGAGATTTCAAGACAAGGAGGAATATCGGATTTGGGGTTTGCAACTCAAAAAATTGGTGGTGGAATAATGATACCTACATTTGTGTGGGAAACAGTAATAAGGGATTTTGACCGGAACGGCTTCTGTGGAATTGTGAGAGGCAGAGGGATTTCTTAAGATCAGAACTGAAGGAGAGGGACATCAGACAGTAAGCGTGCATTCAGTAAGCTTAGAGACAAAAGGAACTTGGAGTTAGAGAAGAAAATATGGTCAAATTTTTTTGTCTTTGGAATCTGAAAACCTAAATCATTTGTATATTTTGATGTTGGAGAGCAAGGGGAACAGACCCAAGAAAATAATAATAAAGAAGGAATGGCTGTGAGGAGTCTGAGGTAAATCACAGCACAAGATCTTTGAATAAATGAGGTGTTTGTAGAAGAAAGCAAATGAGGAGTATCTGTGTGATAGAGGGAGGAAGAAGAGGAAAAGGAGAAAGGACACAGCACATTCTTCCAGTTTTCATTTGGAAGAATTTCCAAGCTTTGATGGGTGAGGTTAGTTTTGCGATGAGATTTCTTTCGAGGACACTGCAATGCAGGAGCCCGAGCAGAGTTAGTGCTCAGTTAGTGGGGTGGATCAGATGGGATGGGAGGTTGAAGGACGCATCCCACAGGGGCAGAACACTTGCGAGGGAATTGAAATACAGTGACAGTCACTGACTGTATCAGTTGAAAAAAAGAAGGGAAAGCAAAAACTTGCTGAATATAGATATACAGATTGGGAGTCAGAAAAAGGAGGAAAAGCCAGACATGAGAATTGGGTTCATGGTCCAGTCTCTCTAGCTGCTTCCCTCTCCTGCCCTTCTGCACCTTCCGCAGGGAGCTGGTCCGCTGGCAGGAGCGAAGGGAGGAAGGAGCAGGTTGTCTCTCTCAAGAAAGATCCAGTAGGAAGTTTGAGTCTGGAGTACTGGCAGCCAGAAAAGGGAATGACTGAAGACTTGGATGCAGTGAAAGGTGGCAAGAAGCTTAAAACTCCCACTCCCATATGTGGCAGGGAGCTTTGGGTAACGGGACACCTTCAAAAGAGAAGGTGTCAACAACAAAAAACAGTTCAGATCGTGGAGGCAGAGAAATTGAAGCATGAGCATTTTGATTAGAACGAGTATTTCAGAGGCAGAAAAGGAAGAGTAGGAAGGAGAGAGGAAAAATGGATCGGGACATGAGGTGAACTCTTACAGTCCATAGGCAGGAGGGGCCATGGTGGTTCAAGTGTGACTTGGAGTTGGGCATGTCAATAATGTGAAAAACATTTTCAATTGACCGCTTCATGGCAACTTCAGTCCAGTTGCATTTCTGCAGGTGGGAGCATGGAAAGCGATCTGAACAGGAGAGAAGAGAAATAGTTTGCAACACCATATTTTATGGCATTCAAAAATGCACAAAACAATGGGAAAAGAGTAATATCTACATTTGATCATGGCATACCACCTTGCCAGTAAGCCAGGAAGGGGCAGACAGCAGGTTGGTACTGGGAGGAAGCATCCTTTTCCACTTCATTTATTTGTTTCCCATCCATAGCTAAACTTTGTCACTTTCAAAAAAAAAACAAAACAAAAACCCACAAAAAAAACCCTAAACAAAAACCCCAAACAAACCAAAAAGTGCACCTCTTTGGTTTCTACCTTGATGGCCAGATACCTTGTCCATGATCTAATAATCTCTGATAATTGTTCCAATCTTCTCTTTACCAATCATTTTTAGAGCATGCTTTTTGCAGTACATTGAGTGCTGTCACCGTTATTATTTTGCCTCATGTATTATTTTATCAGAATGTTGTTATTGCTTTCCTAAATCAAGCACATCAATTTCAAGTTTTTGATTCTTTGGTTCAGGACTGTGTAGTACTTCCGTCCCCTTTTTATCAATGGTAATCTCTTCTAAATGCATAGAGTCAGAGAAGATAAGAGACATTTTTGAAAAGGTGGGGAAGAAGAGACAAGATCAAGGGGTACGCAGAGGTGGACAGAACATGCTGCGATCGGCCGATACCAGTATATCGGCTTTCATTACGGTAGTGACCTAATGCTGTAGCTTAGCAGGAGACAGCAACCCTGCCACAAGCAGAAAGGATATTGCGGGAGACAGATATTTGGGAACCTGTGACTTGATCTGCCTCTCTTTCCAAAGGCAGACTTGAATGTATGCAAACATTCTTGAAAGATTTGCCTCGCTGCTGCTTAAAATCCTCTATCAAAAAGTTTCGACACCTCCTTGGACTTGAAGCTGGGGCGAGGTCACTGTTTAAGTATTCTTAGGGTGAGAAAGTTTTTTCCTAATGTTCTAGCATGAGTTTTTTCTTATTGCAGTTTAAACCCTTAAGTACCTGGCTTTTGGCCACTGGCTCTGGAGAATGTATTGCTATTTTTGTAAGTACCTCTTGCATGTTTGATGATACCTTCTCACAGTCTATTCCTAGCTAAGATGTCTACTAGATATTGTTCAGACAATTCTACTGCTTTCTCCTGTACATAGAATTAACTCGCATCTTCCTTGAAATGTGATGCCCCAAATCAGACATGTTTATGAAAAATATTGACCGGTGCGTGACCTGGGATAAAGCCCTTTGCTCTTTAGATCTTTCCATTTCGACAATTAACTGCTCTCTGGTCTTTTTCCAGGGAGATTCACATCCAAGTTACATTCCTTTCATCTATTGTGTATTTCCCCTGTCATGAGAATATCGTGGAAGACCAATTTTGTAAGAATTACTGAAGTAAAGTGAAAAATTGATGGCATTTGCCCGTTTCCTATTTTCAAGGTCAATTGTTCTGTCACAGGAAGACATTAGGTTGGTTTGGCAAATGTTGTCCATGGCTCATTTCTCTGTTGTTCTTCAGGTGCTTACAGTACTTTGCTTTATTATTTGTTCCAGCATGTATTCTACAAGTTAAAATAACATGAGAAGTCAGTAGTTACATACGTATAATTTCACACCCTTTTAAGGATTATCATTACAATTCTTGTAATGACCCTTTTAAATCCCCTGCTACCTTTCTCTCGTTCCATTTTTCTGACTTTCTCTCTGAATATTTGAGTTATTCTTTTAACCCTGATTAATAATTTGTCCCAGTTTTTGCTTCTGTAGGCTTCCTTTTGAATTTTAGGTTATTGAGGAGCTCTTAAAAAATTAAAAGCCATGTTGGTCTTTTACTACAGTCTGCTCTTTTCTCTGCACTGAGGTCGTTTGCTAGTTTCTTTAGCATAATTTCTTTAACAAACTGTCAGTTCTTCTAACTCAGTTTTTCTGTTGAATTGTTTCTTCATGTAGCTTACCTACTAATTCTCATGAGTTTACTGAGATGTGCTGCATTGAAGTCATGTTCTCTCTCCTCTGCGTCCTAAAATTCACAAAATTACTCTGTTGGCATGTTGACTTAAGGTCGCTTGTCATCTTTTTCAACCAGTTCTTTTCTACTCTTTGATACAAATCTAGAAGTCTTTCTTTTCATTGCCTTCTCTACCTTTTCCATTTAAAAAAAAAAAAAAGTCACCAGTCCATTCCTACTGGGTATTTGTATATTGAACACCTACCACGATCAGGTCCTTTGCTTTATACAGTGTTGCTACATGCCGCAATAAAGCGTCATCCTCCTGATGGTCTTGGCTTCATTATCCGCGGCATTCCTGACCAGGTCAATGCTCAAGTTGTCTTTGCTTTAATTGTTACCCATGTGTTTCAACTGTTTTGGCACATGCATCCACTCTTCAGGTGTCAGGCACTTCTGCACTGTTTAACTGGCCAAACCTTCCCGTAGAAGCTGTTTCTCTCAACGTTGACTTCATTGCCCTGTGCAGTATTGCACCAAGTCTCAGTTAGAACAGCTAAGTCATAATTTTTATCATAGATCAAAACTTCAGACTCTTTCTAATTATTTCTCTTGCATCTTGTGGTAGTTTATAATAGGCATATCTAAGAATTTCAGCTGACTGGCCAGTGAGCTGCTCTTTTTTCCTGTGGCCTTCTCCATAGCGCAGTTATTTATACCTGTCTGTAATTACTTATGCTCTAGACCCACAGCAATGCTAGCCCATTTGCTCCTGTAATTCACCTTCACCTTCATCCTTCCGTTCTGTTTCCTCTGCCTCACCTTTTACAATGCATTTGACATAGCAAGATAGCTCCTTTACCTCATTCTCACATTCCTCTTTCATTTATTCTGAAGACGTCTCTCTTAAATGGAGCAAGTCTGTGATTGTTTGTTTATGGGTAGAAAAACAGGGAAGAAGCATTTGGGTTTTTTTAGCCTGCTTCTGATGGTGACTCTGCATGTCACGCCTAATTTAATTTTCCAGTTCTCGAGATGTTAAGATTTAGAGGTACGTTGGGGATTTCTTCAGTTTAAGCTACAGAGGTACAAGAGGCAGCTCACGGTCGGGGAAGAGCAAGGGAAGTTCCTCGGTGAGAGGTGATTGAGCGCAGAAGCCCGTTGCAGTCGTCTGAATTTGCCTCTTCTGTGAAAAGCTCTCTCAGCTGGCTCTAGGGCACAGTGATCACCTTGGGCAGAAATTAACCTTTGTGAATATAGCCTTTGTGCTTTCCCTGTCCACTCGTGTATGTGTTCAGTGGTGTTGGATTTTCATGGAGACTTCTGGGTCTGAGTCAATCTGAGGAGGGAGAAATCTGAAGAAGAAATATTGAACTTGTCAGACGGAACTGCTATGTTATCATCAACTTAAATTTACAGTTAATCTTACTGAAATTACTGGCTCTGCAGTCAAAACCCATGACCTGCCCAGAAAAACAAGTTGGTTTAGTGGTTAAGAACCTGGGGGCGGGTTGTGGAAGCTCCAATGAAATTTGATGGTCAAGGTTTTCCTAAAGTTCGCTTATTACTTTTCTTTTTTTTTTCTTTTTTTTTTTTTTTCCCTTTTGTTTTCCCCTCTTTCCCCATCTCCACCAAGTCTTCCATCCCGTGGAATGTTCGTATTGCCGGTGTGAGAGCATGATGGGTTTCCGGTACCGATGCCAGCAGTGCCACAACTACCAGCTCTGTCAAAACTGTTTTTGGCGTGGCCATGCAAATGGTCCTCATAGCAACCAGCATCAGATGAAGGAGCATTCCTCTTGGGTAACTCACCTTTGTTTGTCGTGCTGAAACAGCCACCTCTGTACTAATTTATTGTGAAAGTTAAAGTTTTTATAGTAGAACTGCACAGTAGGACTTTTAAAGGTTTTCAAATAGCAAAAGTGTATAAATAGGTAAACTGTACTGGTTTTATTACAAGTGATATTGTTAATTTATTGATGGTTGTCACTGTATTCAGTGCTGTTTAAAGCACGCAAGACAGCACCGTTCTTCTCAAGGCCTGAACACGTGTGTTTTCTTCCCCTCTTCACATCAGACCTACTTTTCTTATATTTTCCTGTCTTCTAGCTTAAAAAGACTTAAAGGTTGCAGTATCTTTCCTCCCCAGAAAGGTAAACTGGTTAGCACAAATGCTGTGCTTATCCAAGTGGCATCTTTAAAGACAGTATTTCTTTAAAAGAAAAATTCAGTATTTCCATTGTCTGACAATTGTAAATATGTGCATTGAAAATTCTTAACTAAAAAACCTTAAAGAAATTATATGAGAAATAACATTCAGTTAGATGACTGTATGATAATCACATCTCAAGAAATAATAGGCAATTTTAGATTGTCTATTAAAAACATTAAAAACCTATTTTATGGCAAAAGATTAAGCCCAACCTTTTTACTTATTCAAAGAGAAATTCAAATGATGATTGGATTATAATTAGTAATTATCTTCATGAGGAAGAGTCATTATAGTATTACTGTTTAATTTAGAAAATTGGGGCTTAATACCATCCAGCAGTTGGAAGGCAAAGATAGGAAAATTCGGACTCAAGTATTGTCCTTCTTTTAACTATGTGGGTAGT
This sequence comes from Pelecanus crispus, assembly GCF_030463565.1. Classification (NCBI taxonomy): domain Eukaryota; kingdom Metazoa; phylum Chordata; class Aves; order Pelecaniformes; family Pelecanidae; genus Pelecanus; species Pelecanus crispus. The sequence goes on from NC_134645.1 coordinate 132,558,471, forward strand.
AAACTTCTGGAATGTCTAATCTGAACTAGATTATTATCCCCTTAAGTATATATAAATCCAGTCTGCATTTTTTTAATACAAAGACGTATCTAACTAGTAGCTCTAACTCTAATGCCGATTTTTCCTTCTGAAGTCTGAGCGGTGTTTGCAGCGAGTCAGTCAGATGGCCTGTGCCCCGTTCTGGCGCTAGGACCTGTGAATCTGTCGTCCCACTTTGTTTCAGTATTAACTTTTGAGACATTTGACTCTTACTAGGCTGCACAGAATAAGTTGATTTTAAGATATAACGTGAATTGGAGGAGTGGGAAGTGACATAAATGGCGGAGGAGGATATTCAGACTGTCGCTCTCCTGGTAAATGAAATGGCGCGGGTTGTTGCGCGATCCCGACTGCAGGACTGTCAGAGCTATCCCTAGCTTGAGCACGGACCAAAGAGCGCTCTCCCGAGCAGCTCCTAAGGGGAGGCTTAGGTGTTGACACAGGCGCGGAGCCAGGCCTACTAGGCAGCCTGGGTGCAGCCACCTTGCCTTGGAGATCAAGAATTCAAACTATCTGCCATCAGAACCAGGTTTCTGGAACGGTTTCCTTCCGTGCTTTTCATGTAGAAGGAGAAGAGGAATTGCATGTACAGAAGTGACACTAAAAGCACAGAACTGGAAGTAGAAGATTACTGGAAACAGAGAAGATCCTGGGAAACAGAGCTTTTACAGAACAAAAGGAAAGAATGTATGAAAGAAAATAATGATGGTTGGGAACCTTGAAAGAGACTAGATTTTAAAATCTTACGTAACAAAAACATTGATACATACATACATTGATACTCAAGAGGCAAGCGCAGGTCAACCAGGAGATCAGGCCCAGCCAGCATGGGTTCATGAAAGGCAGGTCCTGCTTGACCAACCTGATCTCCTTCTATGACCTGGTGACCTGCCTGGTAGATGATGGAAAGGCTGTGGATGTCATCTACCTGGACTTTAGCAAAGCTTTTGGCACCGTCTCCCATAATATTCTCCTTGGGAAGCTGGCAGCCCATGGCTTGGACGGGCATAGTCTTCGCTGGGTAAAAAGCTGGTTGGGTGGCCAAGCCCAGAGAGTTGTAGTAAATGGAGTTAAGTCCAGTTGGTGGCCGGTCACAAGCGGTGTTCCCCAGGGCTCTGTTTTGGGGCCAGCCTTGTTTAATATCTTTATCGATGATCTGGATGAGGGGATTGAGTGCACCCTCAGTGAGTTTGCAGATGACACCAAGCTGGGTGGGAGTGTCGATCTGCCGGAGGGTGGGATGGCCCTGCAGAGGGACCTGGCCAGGCTGGACCCATGGGCCGAGGCCAACTGTGTGAGGGTCAACAAGGCCAAGTGCCGGGTCCTGCACTTGGGTCACAACAACCCCATGCAGCGCTGCAGGCTTGGGGAAGAGTGGCTGGAAAGCTGCCTGGCCGAAAAGGACCTGGGGGTGTTGGTCGACAGCGGCTGAACATGAGCCAGCAGTGTGCCCAGGTGGCCAAGGAGGCCAACAGCATCCTGGCTTGTGTCAGGAATGGTGTGGCCAGCAGGAGCAGGGCAGGGATCGTCCCCCTGTGCTCGGCGCTGGTGAGGCCGCACCTGGAATGCTGTGTCCAGTTTTGGGCCCCTCAGCACAAGAAGGACATTGGGGTGCTGGAGCGTGTCCAGAGAAGGGCAGCGGAGCTGGGGAAGGGTCTGGGGCACAGGGCTGGTGGGGAGCGGCTGAGGGAGCTGGGGGTGTTCAGCCTGGAGAAGAGGAGGCTGAGGGGAGACCTGATCGCTCTGCAGCTCCTGACAGGAGGGGGCAGGGAGGGGGGTCGGGCTCTTCTCCCAAGGAACAGCGATAGGATGAGAGGAAATGGGCTCAAGCTATGCCAGGGGAGGTTTAGGCTGGAAATTAGGAAAAATTTCTTTATGGAAAGGGTGGTCAAGCATTGGAACAGGCTGCCCAGAGAGGTGGGGGAGTCCCCATCCCTGGAAGTGTTCAAAAAACGGGCAGAGGTGGCACTTGGGGACATGGTTTAGTCTAGTCTACCCTTGATTGGTTTAGTGTGGACTTGGTAGTGTAGGTTAATGGTTGGGCTGGATGATCTTAAAGGTCTTTTCCAACCTAAACGATTCGATGATTCTATGATAAAAACAATTGGTCCAGAAGTCTGTAGAAGGAATTTTAGTAGCAGCAAATTTGGCTGTTTTGCACAGAAACAAGATGTAAGTCATACTAGCAAGAAATTGCAGGGGTAGGTGGAATGGAAGGAACACTTTTGAAAGGTGTGCTTACGTAAATGTCACGTTTATAGGAGGTTTGTGCAGTGCAGCTATGGAGTTATGCCTGGGCATGAGCCACAAGAATATAAGGCATGAAGAGCGAAGGAGATATTTACATTTCTTGTTCAGCATAGTCAGAATCCAAATCAAAGAAAGATGAAATTAAGAGGCTAAAGGTTACCTAAAGGTGAACTAAAGAGAAAAGACGGAAATCGAGGACAAAAATGGAGAAATTTGAGGGATTTCAGTAAACAATAAGGCAATCAAAAGGAGCATTTATGTTCGTGGTCTAAAGCAATGTTTCTGGCTCTAGCTCTAGAAACTTATTTCCGAGCCTTTTCACCATTTTCTGTGGTTTTTTTAAGCAACAAAGTGTTTTAAATGGACTGAAAAATTCAGGGATACATAAAATACTGCTACATACTAAACAATAAAATACAACATTAAAATACTACTGCATACAATGCTAAAATAGTACTATAGACTGGGTAGTCTCCTATAAACTGAGCATGGAAGAGGGATTTTTTTAAGAGAGAAAATCTTAATTCTCTTACATTTTTTTAATCTTTTTTTTTAACTATTGCAAGTCTTAATGTGTGTTAATTTTCTGAAAATTGAAAATTAGTCTTAATTTTAAAAAATTTATTTTAGTTTTGGAGTTGGACTGTATTACTGCTAGGTAAATGACAGACAATGAATTCTGGCAAGTGGTGAGGCCAGGAAGTCTGAAGTGTCTTCTTCACGTCAGTCTTCAGTAGGACACTTCTGCCTTCCCTAGCCGGGTGACTGGTACTGCTGGTAAAGCAGCAAAACTGAACCTGGTAAAAAGATGAACATCCAGCAAAGGGAATGAATTTGAAGGTGTCTATTCTGGATCACTTAACGTTTCCAAAAAAAGATGCAGTTCAGTACGGAAAATTGCAAAGTTCTCAGGTGGGACTAAGCAGCCACAGAGTTTCATGAAGGATACGTGGCTGGGGAGCAGGTCTGCAGAAGAGAGCTTGGGGAATACGGTTGCTTATGAACTGAACGTGCATCCGCAATGTCAGACTGTTGCAAAAACTCTGTATCGGTGCCTAGAAAGGAAGACGTGACTGCAAAATGCCCATCGTAACTCTTCCGTTCTGCTCAGCACTGGTGCAGCTTCAGCTGAACTAGCGTGGCTGACTCGTGTGTTTTCTCAACAAGAATTTCTTGAGTGAAGACCCAAAGACTCCTGCTGACCAGATCTGGAGATTAGCTGGTACTTTGATACAATAAAAAAAGAAATTTATTTTTCCTGGGGTTTCAATCCAGCCAGATCTAGTTCAGTCTTGTATAGTGTATTTTCAGAGTTTTGGAGGCCTAAGACCCAGAATAAGCATTAATAATAAGTGTTTTCTTAAGGTTCTTTTTCCTGAAATTCTGAAGTGCCTTTGATAATTTTTTGATACTATAAGTCACATAGTATAGTGATTTTAAAAAAAATATATAAAAGAAATATATAAAGATATGTATATATTAGTAGAGTGGGGTTTTACATGTATGCATGTAAGTTCTGGTAGAAGTGTTATTTTGAAAGAGAGGTTTTGCTGCGTGAACGCACTGCTTGTTGGGGCCTGTTTGGGAGGAAAAAAAAACTTCAAACACTTTCCAAATTTTTCCTTCTGGCCTATTTCAATTTTGTTTTTATTAAATAGACTTAAACACTGATTCATTAAGTTATGTACACGCAGCAGAACTGAAAATCAAATTGTTCATTTTGAAAGCGTGTAGATTAGTCATTGTTCATTCTGTTTGTTTATTTTTTTGTTTAGTCTGCTAAACTTAAGCAGTCTGTCATCCATAAATTCCAGGTAAAATGTTAAAAGAGCCGAATTACCCTCAAGGCTTGTACCCTAGGGTATGAGTTTTGATGGCTTGTTACCAACTGTAGTTGAGGTAGAATGCTCTTCCTGCTATAAATAATGGAATGTTTGTTATTTATAAGCACCCTGAAGGTGGTGGCTTTGGAGTATGTATCAACAAAGCAAACAAATGTTTAGTTGTTTCTATAGTGATAATATCTATGGCTTCCGCTGGGAAGTCATTATACTGGGTACTAATCGAATCCAAACCAGAAGACAGACCCTTTTATCTACTGAGTTAAAGTCTAGCAATACTGTAAGTAGCTGTTAATAAGATTTTGTTCTCAAAATTACATCTCTTATCTTTCTGGCTCATTTAATTTCCCATTTAGACTACCTTAAAGTTATTAAAAATTTTTGAACATGTTTTTATTCAGTCCCCCAGAAACAAGCCGAAAAGGAACACGGTATTAAATAACGTGCTCTGCATCCCTGTCACGTTGCTGTCGACGTGTGGACTTTCACCATCACATGGGCTCCTGTTTTCAAATGGCGTGGAAAAAAAACCAACCCTCCTTTCATAATTCAGCGTTTTCCAGTAGAGGGCACGCTGCCCTCGCACAGCGGCAGAGGACAGCCCTGGCCATCTGGGGTGACCCAGCACCTTCTCTGCTGAGGGCTGGAGGCAGGCGTGTGCGCTTTACCTTCCTGCTCGCAACGCCATTTCCGTATACGCATTATACGCGCTTCGCTTACCGTGTTGGCTTCTTTCTGCTCAGTCCGCTTGGCTGCTTAGTACAGTTCCTCTCCTGGGAGAAGAGGGAAAGTCCTCTGTGCGCTGACTTGGAAAATTTTTTTTGCCTGTTTACCCATTTTCAGTATAGAAGAAGGGTGGATATGCTGCCTTACTTTGTGTTTACACCCTGTGGAGTTCACAGTGACGGTATTACAAGTGATACCAGCAAAATGAGGCAGATATTGGCGGGGGCAGAGGGAAAAGAGAGAGCGAGAAACAGATAACTTTAAAGCCTCATTTTCAAAGAAGTGTTCTTGCCAACCAAGTTTCAATTCAGTTTTTATTGCCTACAAATTTCTAAGCCCATTGTAACGAGTGTTTGGTAGACCCTTTTGGTAGGGGTGGATGTGATTTATGAATAGAGAATTAGCAAAAGGTAGAAAGACAACCTCTGGTGAAGTAGTTCGTAGTTTCTGGCTTTTTAATTCCATGATGGAAGTTGGGTGTTTGTTTTTTGGGTTTGTTTGGGTTGGTTTTTTTTTAACAGATGTAGCCTTTCATGGGAAGGCAGGTGAACAGAGACAGGATCTATAAACCATTCTGAAATGAAAAGGATCTGGCAATACACAATACACAGGCAATGGGTTTTCAAACACATGGAACATCACAGTTGCATTTTACTGATAATTTCTCACGTCTTTTGCACATACAACGCAGTTTTTCAGTGGTATCTGTCAAAGCCATGCTAGTTTTCCCCGCAGCAAGCGGTCAGTCCATTCGCATTTGATGGACGTACCTCAGCCATGTTTGTGTGGGTCTGGGCAGCTCCAAGGGTAACGCTTGTCCGCATGCAGGCGCAACGCAGCTTTGCCTACGCTTGGTTAAGAACGTACGCACTCACCACTTGCCGTTTTCTGGGAGGTCCCTTCGTATTATTCCTAATCTCCCAGGATAGTGAGCTGGATCCCCGCTATCGGAACGCAGCCGCGAGCAGTGTGTGTGTCTGGCTGGTCAGGCAGAGGCAGAGCCCGCGCGGTGCAGCTACCTGCTGGCATCTGACTTTGGGTCTCTGCAGAAAATTAGTTGAATAGTTGTTCCTAGTACTTAAAATGACTTTTATTTATAGACTCATTGCGCACTTATGCAGGCGTCGCTACAGAAGTTATATTTTAGAGGTGGTGGAGTCCCCATCCCTGGAAGCGTTCAAAAAACGGGCAGAGGTGGCACTTGGGGACATGGTTCAGTCTGGTCTACCCTTGATTGGCTTAGTGTGGACTTGGCAGTGTAGGTTAATGGTTGGACTGGATGATCTTAAAGGTCTTTTCCAACCTAAACGATTCGATGATTCTATGATTTTCTTCATGCTTTGTTTATAACTAAGTTGGGTAGAAATGTGATTGTTTATTAAATAAAAATGTAGAATCCAGGGCAGCCCTTGACTAATGTGTCAATGATACATTTACTGAAATAACCAAACCCCGAGTGTTTGGTTTGCATTTGATTCTAACTGGGGATGAGTGCCATAGGGAGAGTGATTCAATGGTTAATAGGAAAGGTATTTTAACCTTACCTTGTGGCTATACAAGCAGAATGTCAGATCACCTGAAGAGCGTACAGTGCAAAGCAGGATCTCCTTCAACTTTTTTACATTACAAAAGAGAACAAATATTCCAGCCTCTCAGAAGTATTTATTTTACTTTTTTTTTTTTTTTTTTTGAGCTTTCTCTGAAACCTGGAGAAGCCAGGTATGCTTGCTGGTAGGTAGGCACTGTTTTGGGTCATGAAAACTGTGTTTGCTGCTACTTATGAACTTAGGTAGCACCGCTGAGGAATGTGGTTTTGCAGCTTACTGCTGCCGTCGCCGCAGAAAGCGTGCATGCCGGCCAGTGCTGTGCCAGGAGAAAGACGGCTTTTATAATATTCGCCTGATCTGTTCAGACCTCAATTTCTTGTTCAGCTGAAAAAGTTATGAAAATGGATCACCTAGGAAGTGCTGGTGGAAGTGGTGTTATAGAAACAGTTCTGGAATATCTGGATTCTTACATAATTCAGTAGCCCGCCTCTGGCTCTGAACTTCATGGGTGTTTCAGACAACAGGAAACCTAAAAATGTGAATCTCAAATAACCAGCTCAAAAGGAAGGGGATCCATTGGGATGTCTGGTAACCACGTACTGAATTGTAACTACGTAGAAGCTTCATTGATTCCTTAAACACTTACAGTAACTGGTGGCAAATGTTTCTCACAAGTTTAATTATTCTGTGCATGATGAAAAGCAGAAACTGTTTCTTTTGAATATTTATTGATAGACTTGGGAAGAAGGTAAGTATACTCCACTGATAGGTCTAGATCCGTAAAAGGCTGAGGGAGTTTGCTGAAAAAGGAATCTCAGAAAGGCTGTAAAATTTAAAAAGATTTGTTGTGCTGAAAAGCAGGAATTCTGCAAGAGAAAGCACTGCACTTGTTCCTTACTAACGCACTCAAAACTGTAAAGCGGTGCTGGCATATTGCTACAGCCAAACTGATACCTGCGTCTCGTGAACCTTTTGGACTAATGTGGAGAAGCAGCCTTTCATGAATGCCTTGGCAATTAAATGATCAGTGAAAGGGGAAAGAAAATTGCTATATGACTTAACAGTTTGGAGGAAAACCAAAACCATGAATACCTGTGTCCAGGAAGGTTGCTGAAACTTTGTGTCCGGATAAAGAGCACGTGTTTCATTTGTGTGCCTGACTTCTTTGGGATCATCAACCACACTTACCATCAGACTGCTATAATAGCCACAGCAGTGCAAATCCTGCTGAGTCATGTACCGTGCCCATTTAGGAAGTAAAGCAAAATGCATTGCCTGCTAGCCGTTCCCAGGAGAGCGTGTGGGTGAAGCTGAAGGCAGAGCAGCGCGCTGTTGGCTGGCTTCTACGGTTAGGCTTCTGTACCAGTGTCCTGGTTTCGGCTGGGATAGAGTTAATTTTCTTCCTAACAGCAGGCATAGTGCTGTGTTTTGGATTTAGTAGGAGAAGAATGTTGATAACATGCTGATGTTTGTAGTTGTTGCTGAGTACTGCTTATGCTAGTCAAGGACTTTTCCAGCTTCCCATGCTCTGCCAGGCGCACAAGAAACTGGGAGGGGGCACAGCCAGAATAGTTGATCCAAACTGACCAAAGGGCTATTCCATACCATATGACGTCATGCTCAGTATATAAACTGGGGGGGGTTGGCCGGGGAGCAGCGATCGCTGCTCGGGAACTGTCTGGGTATCGGTCAGCGGGTGGTGAGCAATTGCATTGTGCATCACTTGCTTCGTGTATCATTATTATTATTATCATTATTATACTGTTACTATTAGCATTACTATTTTACTTTATTTAAATTATTAAACTGTTCTTATCTCAGCCCAGGAGTGTTTCTCACTCTTACTCCTCCAATTCTCTCCCCCATCCCATCGGGGTAGGGGGAGTGAGCGAGCGGCTGCGTGGTGCTTAGTTGCTGGCTGGGGCTAAACCACGACAACCAGAAGGAAATGTTAAGTGGTTGAAAGCCTTTGAAAATAAAGGCACACCAGACTGTTTTCCAATTTAAATCTGAAGATAAATAAGACCATAAATTGGACTCTAGGATGTGTGAAACATTTTTCAAAGTCTGAAATCCTTTATTAGTTTTAACTACTTATGTGAAGTTGAAATGTATTAGTCCTGGGGATTTTGCAGTTGTACATCCAAGTTCCGAGCTGACTGAGGTCCTGTTGTGATGGAAGTTACAGATACTTCATAAACCAGAGTTTGCCCCCAGCTATTTACAAATACAGATTAAAGTCAAGAAGAAACAGGATGAACAGCTAGGGAGGAAGAAGGTGGTAAAAATACGGTAGTGCTAGTGATGGGCAGGTGGATGGAGTTACCTGGGGAGGTTGGCAGCGGTTGGTGGCGTCAGCGATGGGGAAGGGGGTTGTGTAATTTGTGGGCTTGCGGTGGCGGAGGAGAGGCTTATGTTACTCCAGGGCTTGCTCTTTGTGGTTTCTGCTTTTTTGAAGGGAAGAGTATCCCATCCTTGCAGAATGCAAAGGTGTTTACAGATGATACCAAACAGGTAGGAGGTCAAGATTAGTGACAATGATGAGAGAGGTAGTTTTTATTAGAAATTTCTAAAGTAGAGCTCAGCTAATTGGAAGAAAAAACAGCTATTTCTCAGGGAAACGAGATACCCGTAAGAGGTATACTTGCCCGTGAAGTGGCATGCTCATTCAGCCTGCTGCGCTCTTTTCACTGTCAGCTGCACTGAGAAGCATTATCAAAAAGTTGGGATCAATGGAAATTATCTTTCCCCTATAATTTTCAGAAAGTGAAGCTGTAGTGGTGGCTCGATTGTACAGCATTCTAGACAGCACTGCATTTGTTTGACAAAATAAATGGTGGGGTAGCACAATAGGATATAGTGTTTGTTACCACAATGAAAAAAAAAACCAACAACTTTAAAATGGCCTAAAAATACTGCAAAGAGGAGGTCACAGAAAAGGCAGGCTGAGAACAGGTGGTCTGTGCAGAAACCAAAAGATGAACAGGGTGGAAAGTAGGAAATATTCTAAAAGGAGAAGAAGTGGAGAACAAATTGAGAGAGAAATGAATGTGGAAATTTTCAACATGTAGAAGAATTCATTTAGGAAAACTAGAGTTTTACTTTCGGTATCATCACATTAGTGTGCACAATTTAAATGTTACTGTGGACTTAGTAAGAAGAAATATAAAGATCAGATTGTGTTTTTCATAGGATTTCAAAATAATTAAAGGCTGATGGTCATCTGTAGAACCTTTCATAGTGCGAGTGCCATGCGCTTCAACACTGTTTGCAAGGGTCATCCATGGATTGCAATCTACCAGGTTTTCTCAACACATGGAGAAAAAAAAAAAAAAAAAGAGAGAAAAGCAACCCATCAGCTTACCATCAGAAAGTGTTTTCAGCACTTACTGTTTAGTGAGTTAGTAAGCTGGCGTGCTTCTGAACGTGCTGTTTTACAGAGCTCCCTATAGGAGACTCACCTGAAGCAGTTAATTATCTCGACATCCTTCCTACGGAAGCCCTTCTTGGTGAGAGGAGATAAGAGTCTTACACACATCACAAGATTTCTGCAGTGGTACTTTGATAGGGCCAAGACTTTCTGTCTGCAAAAGCCAAGGATAATCTATTGGGAAGATCAATTGCCTGTTGCACCTGGTATCTGAAGGTGGTTTAGACGCCTTGCTCTCCCCGGCCTTCATGCATTCTGCTGCGTCATGGGTTGCATCTGTGGGCCGATGAATAAAAATTCCAGAATCTAAAAGGAATTAGGCTGCAACATATTGAATAATTGGTTTAATTTGTGAAACAGTGTGGTGTCAATATTGTAACCAGGCCAGAGTACACGTCGTAAAGCGGTATTAGATGCTTGTGGGGGCATGTGACTGGAATTTGACTGTAGCTGCCGCTTGGATCTTCCCTGACATGTACGCCAGGGAAGAATATGATCATGAGTAATTCTTTTTTCCCCAAGACTACATTCATCGTGAGTTCAGAGGCAGCCTCCATTCATGGGTTTTAGAGTTCTCAGTTAGCGTTGACTTTGAGTTGTAAGGTAGTTGAAGGAGGATAATAAATCTTCAGTTAAGAAGCAGCTATCCTAATATATCCTCACAGGCATCCAGCTCATCTTTCTTTCCTAATTTGAAAGGATTTTTTCTCTTTTTTCATTGTTTTACGATTGATATTAGTATTTTACTTTATACTTAAAATGCATCCCAATCTACTACAAGCCATGTCAATCTGCAGAGGGAATAGCTTCCTCACACATAGGTTCTCCGCTCAAAGAAGCCTTTATTGCCTGTTTTATATTGCCAAAGCCAAGAGGCCCAGAGCTGAAGATTCTCACTGGTTTACTAATTACTAATTGTTTATTTCATTGTTAGTAAATATTAGTAATTGTAAGTAATTGCTAGTTACTAATTTATATTAACTGTAACTATATGTGTAACTCCTGTCCTGGGTAGCCTGGCCTCCTATTTAAACCAGTGTTAATGTGAATTTTAATTTGAATGTGCCTTGAGAATTGGCCCTAATTCCGCTTTGGAATGTCTTACAGGAGTAGTAAAAAAAATTACATAGGAGTAATTAGCCACTAGGTTACACATACATGGACTGTTCGTGAGTTGGATCAGAAAAAGAGAACTGCCAGGTCACTTCTGAGCTCTCATAAAAGCATTATCTGGCCGCCCACATCACTGGCGTGAGTTCAGTGGATGTAATAACATTTTAAGACTTAATTTTGTACATCAACATTGGACTTAAAACACATTTTAAGCGCGTGACTCAGGCCGGATATCCATTCTTGTGTGTTTGGCAACACTTGTCACCAGCCTTTCAGTTTTTCTTAGATGATCCTCGGACAGTTGCTCCTGTGAGATTAGTTGGCACGACCAAGCAAATTTGTGAAAGAAAATAAGGAAACCGGTCATTCATATCTATCCTAATACATGGTTTCACCTTGGCTTTGCCCATAAGGAACAAAAAAGGTGAAAGTTGTCTTTCAAAAACAATTGCCTTTGCAAAGGACGGAGGGAGGGGGGATAGCGCCAGCCGTCTTGATTCCAGTAGCTGGGAAATGCCAGCGGTGCTGGCAGTGGGTACGCCTGTGCGTGCAGGTTATTTACCGGCTCCTGCACCGCGTCCTTTGTTCTTCCCCTGCCCTCCCCCCAAAACACAATGCCTGCGTTCAGGAGACGTTGGGAGTAAGTATCAGAAATCCCTTAATTGGCTATGATTGCCCCTTGATTGAATTCCTGATAGAAACGCCAGACAATTGCTTTATTTCTTCATCTTACATCCTTTTGTTAAGCTACTTTCATTTTTCAATATTATAGCACAACCCCCCCCCCCCCCCGAACTCTTTCACCTGTGTAATGTCTGTACTAATTTCTCAGGTATGGTATAAAGTAACTGGATATTTCTGAATATTCTAGTAGTGTGCATTTTTTACACTTCTCCGTTATTTACACTTCTGCATTAATCTGATTGCACATATTACCCTGCTCTTCATAACAGTCAACTCATTTTTGTCATTCTTTTCAAAAACAGAAATCACCTGCGAAGAAGCTGAGCCATGCAATTAGTAAATCACTTGGTTGCGTACCAAGTAGGGAGCCACCTCGTCCTGTATTTCCTGAGCAGCCAGAAAAGCCACTTGATCTTGCACATATAGTGTGAGTATCTATTTTAATCTATTTTTCACTTAATCAGTGACGCAAAGCAAGGTATTTGTGGCTGTATTTGACTTTGGAATAGGCTCGCAGAAAGGAGCCCTTAGATGAGAATTATAAAGTTGTAATGCCGTAACTGTTGTAAGTGTTTCTCTGAAAAATTATTTGAAACGTACTGTTTTGTTAAGAATATCTTGTTAACAAGGAAGGAGATAACGGAATATGTTTATGTGCAGTTAGACTAAGGCCTGACTGTATATTCTACTTGCATCTATTCGCGTTTCAAAGTACTAATCAATCTTACCTTTTGCACATCACCATATTGAATCAGACTCTATTTTCTCATTTATTGTAGATTAAAATCATATAAACAAAACAATGTTAAACATATTTACTTGCAAGTTAATGTTGCCTGGTGCTAGCAGTGGCCAGATACTAGGTTTAGCTTGTTGCTGCTGCCTGGGAACATTGGCTTCACATTCTTATTTGTCTCGCTGAGAGGTTTGCTGTGTTTTTCTGCTCAATGGCATTATTGTTACCCTTTCGTTCCGACCTCACTGTCGAACCGATGGAATGATTTTAATGAAATACCATTGTACTGGTGTTGGTTTGAACGGACTTGAAATCAGTCTGCTTCCCCAATTTGCCAGTTTTCGCATCAAAAGCAGAACCTGAGACAAAAAAAAAACCCCAAACAGATTCTGTTGCTGTATATGTATAATAAACTAAGGCTCCAAATAGATCTGTTTGTGTCCTACAGAGTCTTGAGAAAAAGTCTCGGTCTTTTCATATATCTAAATTCAAGCAAGTGCTGTAGAGGAGAGAGAGAGAGAGGAGCAAAGCAAACGGATATAATTTATGCCAAACAGAGGACTTCGTTTTCATGAGTATTGAGTAATTTGCAGTTCTGAGAGTAAGTGGAGTTGATGCACTTCTGGTTTTCTTTTGACGTCATAAATACCAGATTCTTCTTGAACTGTTTTCTCTGTCAAAATTTCTGAATGGAGAACAGAGGTATTCAAATCTGAGTGTCTTATAACTTCTGACAGTTCAATATTAGGATGTGCTGCTTCGACCTTTCCTAATGCCATATGACTTTGGCTTTTCTGTACACTCCTTTAACAGTCGTGGCAGTCATTAAGAAAAAGCTGGCAGCTAGCTTGTCAAAATATTGGAAAGGTGAGAACTGTAAAGCTTATCGTAGCGTGGTAAACCACTCGTGTGCCTTACTTTTGTGAAAAGCATAGAAGATCCATAACTTGGCATGGAAGAGTAGTTGCAGTGCTAGACTCCTTGACAACATAGTTTTGAGCTTTACCAATTTCTGCTCAGCTGTGTGATTGTTTTTTTCCAGATCTTGCATCACTGAATATTTACCAACTTTTATAATGCTTGCTTTAGTCCTGTGCAGTGAGGGGAGTTGATCTGATTTAATGAAATATAATCATTCTGATTGTGTCTGTGAAATTGCACTCAAACTTAAAAAAAAACCCCAAAAGTCTGTTATGCTACTGTTCGGTTCAGAGCTGAAGTCTGTGTTCTCCTAAATGGATGGCTTATTAGACCCACAAGGACAAGGTTGTGCGTTGTCCACAGAAATAGCTCCACACATTGGCCGGGGTGTCTTGTGGAGCTCGTCGCTTAGCTTTAAATCTGGATTTTCTGTAGTAAGTGTGCTGCTCAGCCTCATAGAAAACAATTTCATGTTTGCAGTCTTATCAGATCATGAATCCATTCACGTTTTTCTTTTTAGACTTTTCTCTGTGCTGCTTCCATGTTGAAATGCACTAACATTCACAAGAGAAAATTAGTTACAGTGTAATACTTCTGTAAAAAATAAAAAAATATGTGATTGTGTAAGCACAGTGTATGAAAATAATTACAGCAATGGTATTGTGACTGCTCGCGTGTGAAGGAAGGCTGCAGAAACTGGTCCCAAAACTACGAGCCAAAGTTTTAGTTCTGACAGAGATTACCAAGTTTGAATTACTTCTGTCTTTTGCTAGGACTCATTAATTTGTTAACAGATCAAACACGTTTCATTCCTCAGCTAGACGAGGAATGGTAAAGGAAAAGCGGGTGGCTTGCTTCTGTGTTTTGGGTTTTTCATCCATGCCCCATTGAAGGTGCTGGTAGAGAAGTGCCTCCAAGCTCCCTTTTTGCTTCCAATGAGGAACAGACTATCCCTCGACTTACCAGCCACGGCATTGCCTTTTTCCTGAGGCGGTCGCGGACGGCAGCAGCGGTGGGAGCCAGCTGGGGAGCTGCTGGCTTGGGGAGATGGACAGGAGGGTGCCCAGGGCAGCCCGGGGAGCCTGGCAGGAGCGGTGGCCCTGGGGACGTGCGGGTGGGGGCACGGCACCTTCTGCAGTGACTGGGACCGCTGCCCGGACACTCTTGGCAGCAGCGAGACAGCTCGGAGACATCCGCTCTGTGCTGCCAGCTTTAATTTAAAAAAACAAAAACAAAGTGTGCCCTAAGAAGCCAAAGTATTGGGGGACACTGCCTAATACTACATGAATGACTGCGGGAACAACAGATAATGGTCTGGTGCAAAAATAATGTAAGCAGGTGATTTATATCAAACACTAAATCGCATGAAAATAAAATGAACATAGGACTAAGATGACCTACTGCTTTTTATATAAGTGATATAAGACCTTTGGGATTTTCTGTATAAGTGAGATAAAATAAAAATCTTTTTCAAAAAAAGCACACACACGCACATACACACAGTTTTGAAGTGTGAAAAGCGACTTAGCCAGCAGAGATTCTTTGATAGAACTCAACTTATAAAGAGGAATTGCTCAGGGCCGCAGTGAGTTATTATTTAGGTGTCAGGGATCATGACTTGGTTACATTTTTTTCATGTAAACGAGGTGCACATCAGCATCTAAACAAATGCTTTAGAGGAGACTGTCTCGCAAAGCTGAAATAAACCTCAACTGAGTAAATAACGTGAACGTAAAGATATTAATAATTAGGAAGAGTTTACAAATACTTGGCTAAATGTTCCAGGGAGAACAAGGCTTGGAAGGGAAGAAAAAACAGCTGTACTTGTCAAGGGAAGGAGAAAGACAAAAACTGGTAGCAAAGAGTGTAAACTCGTGGTTTAAAAGTTATTGCGGAATGGTTTTCAGGTTGTGGTTTGGCAGGGGGG
Source organism: Pelecanus crispus (assembly GCF_030463565.1). Taxonomy (NCBI): domain Eukaryota; kingdom Metazoa; phylum Chordata; class Aves; order Pelecaniformes; family Pelecanidae; genus Pelecanus; species Pelecanus crispus. The sequence goes on from NC_134645.1 coordinate 132,573,685, forward strand.
CAGCAGTTGTGCAATACGCTGGTGGCGAGGTACTCGCCTTCCAGAGATAATCCAAAAGGACGTTGAATTGCACCGTCTACGTTTTCAGTCCAAACTGCATTTTGAAAGAATTTCTTAATTTGGATACTTGCTGCTGATTGTTGATATGCCTTGGAGCATTGGAAAGCTCCCAGAGGACTGGAAGAAAATTCCTATGATCTCATCTCTTTTTTTTCAAGGCGGAGGAGGGGGACGGGGAATGAAGTCAAACAGGGCAATCTCTGACATGTTATGTTTACCAACATGACTTTGATGGCGAATAAAATAATTGAGCAGTAGATAAGCTATTTTGTTGATCGGTAAATAAAAAGGTAACTCGTGCCAATCAAGCATAGGCTTTTGGCGGTTTGGTGTAGTCAGACTCGGTTTGTATCTTTTTTTTTTTTTTTTTTTTGTGAGACTAATAAAGTGATATTGCTGGCATAATGCATTTATTGTGAGCATTGAATAATTTAGAAAACGATAATCGATACGGCGCATATACAGCCGACTGGAAAAAAAAATTGTTTAGCTCGATGTCCTCAATGGAACTGCAAAAAGAAGGCTGCCGAATAGGGGGTGTTTTCAAGTGGAGCCCTGCAGAGATCAAGCCTAGCTCCTCTGCTATTAACATTCGTTTTCATGACCAGGAGGAAAACCTATAAAATCACTCCTGATAGGCTAGATAGGCAAATGAGAAAAATATTGGAGGAATAAAGAAGATTAAAAGGACGGTATGCTGGGCAGAATGACTCCAAAAACATTTTTGGAGGTCATGGTATGCAATTGGCTGAATATGCATTTTCAGGGTGATTTTGTAACCGAGGATGCTAACAGGATCTGGGAGTGCCAACGGGAGAGTTCAGCCTTTGTGCTTGGTGGTGGCGGGATCCTTGTCAGAAAACTCTGTAGCTACGGCACCCACAATCGAGACAAATGTTGAAAGAGCAAAGGCTTTGAGAAGGTCAATGAAAATGATTAAAGGGCTGGAAATAGATGTGGGAAGATGCATAGCTTTACATCCAAAGACTCAAGTAATGTAAGTATAACACACAGAGGTTAAGGAATGATTTGATATTTCTAAAAATACCTATCCTAGAGAAATTACTACAATCCCAGGGAGCTTTAGCAGCTGGGCTTAATGAAAGGCATAGACCAGAACTGGAAGCTAGACAAATTCAGAATAAAAATATGTTTCTAATAGTGAATGTAAGTAATTAATTGTTAGAATAGGTTACCAAAATCTATTGATTCAGTGGAATTTCCACCACTGAAACTTTAAAACCGAGGAGAGTGGTTTTAAATCAAATAAGAATTCCAGTCAGTCTTATGTTTTGTGTTTGACAGAAGTTCAATTATTACAGTGTTTCCTTATAGCTTTATGAGATAGGAAAAATGCATACAAAAATTTTAATGTAGTCTCAGAGTCACGAATTTTACAGAATCCACTGCTGGAGCACCGTACAGGTGCTCCATAAGGCAGTTATGGATTTGCTTTGCTTACATTTCCAAAAATAAGCGAGTGTTTCTGAAACTACCTCTACCTCTCTTTGCCTGCATTCCTGCAGCCGTGCTGGGTCAGTAATGCAAAAAATGGAAATTCTGCCATTTCCTGCTATTTTGGTGCATTCTGCTACTCTCTCCCTGCATCCTCCTCCAGATTGTAAGCTGTGTCTAGGTGGGAGTTTCCTGGCTGCTACTGAGTAATTCTGCGTGAATCATACTCTTCGTTAGGTGTTGGGTTTCTGAATACAATTGCTGGAACCCACGGGCTCCAAAGGCTCCCCTTTTTTAAGGAATTACAGTCCATATGATGGAAAGAAATGAATAGGCATTAAAAAACTCTTCTTAGTTTATATTTGATTGTCGTGGTTCAGCCCCAGGCAGCAGCTCAGCACCACGCAGCCGCTCGCTCCCTGCCCCTGCCCCGGTGGGATGGGGAGAGAATCGGAGGAGTGAGAGTGAGAAACACTCCTGGGGTGAGATAAGAACAGTTTAATAATTGAAATAAGATAAAATGATAATAACAATAATATAATAATTATAATAGTAATAATAATATCCAAAGCAAGTGATGCCCAATGCAATTGCTCCCCACCCGCCGACCGATGCCCAGCCCGTCCCCGAGCAGCGATCGCTGCTCCCCGGCCAACCCCCCCAGTTTCCATACTGCCCATGACGCCGTATGGTATGGAATGGCCCTTGGGGCAGTTGGGATCAACTCTTCTGGCTGTGCCCCCTCCCAGCTTCTCGTGCCCCTGGCAGAGCATGGGAAGCTGAAAAGCCCTTGCCTGGCATAAGCAGCGCTGAGCAACAACTAAACATCAGCGTGTTATCAACATTCTTCTCATACTAAATCCAAACCACAGCACTGTGCCTGCTACTGGGAAGAAAACTAACTCCATCCCAGCCGAAACCAGGACATTGATAAAGGAGAGATTGTATTTGACATGGATCGTTTTTCCTGGAAGAAATCATTTAAAGTTTTCCTTCACTGCGGTGTTATTTCAGGTTATAACTTGATCGTTTTCCCCTGGCTCTGGACCCATTAAATGCAAACCCCTCCTGTTAAAGCCTTTGTTTTAAACTGTTATCCGAGATGGATCCTTTCAGTGACACAACCCTGTTGCACAGGATGTGAAAAATTACCGTTCTTGGTTGAAATAAGCCTGCCAGCAAAAGCTACCGCTGCCGGAGTCGTCCTGCAGTAAACACGATGGCACTGAGGTGTTCTTGTGCTGTTGCTAAACGCCGCCATCCGCGGCTGCCGCTGCGGTGACAGATGGGCTGCGTCACGCTCAGCTATGGCAGTCGATGCTGCTGCCCCGAGCTGCTCCTCTCTCCTCGCTGCGAGAAATCGGTGCCTTGACGGGAGAGGCGGCAGAACGTGGCGCGTGTCACCTCCGCAGCCCTTCCTCTTCACGGCTCGGGGGAGTTCGGCGTGACGCTGGCGAAGGTGGGTTTGTGCTGATGAGCTATGCCGCGGTCGCTGACGGTGGGAGGAAACGTACGTCCCGCTCCGGTGGCTCGCAGAAAAGGAGGCTGGCTGCCGCGAGTCTCTCCAGGTGACAAATACGTGAAGCCCCGGAGAGATAAAGGACTACGGGTTACTTCAGCTTCCTTATGCTAGAGGACCGGAGATGCTTCCTTAAGCCTTCAGTAGATAAGTGAAAATGGGATGAGGCAGCATTTGTAGGCATTCACAAAGCATTCGTGCTCCTACTGGCAGAGCTGACAAAAAATAAGCCGTTCCGTGCCTATGTTCACGTGCTTGCCTTGTGGTCAGCCAAGGCCGATATCGTAAGGGAGCAATAATCTCTGGTGTATGCAAGTTGCCCCCCAGCAGGGAAGCTGGCGGCACGTGCGTTTTGTTGCCCGCCCCAGCTCAGCTGGCGAGCCACGGAGCTACGAACCGCCGCAGAGTGCAGCAGGCTGCCGAGGCTGTGGGTCCGTTCCTGGCTCCCTTGTGCCAGCCTTCGCCATCCCCGGCTGAGTGAGCCGTACTCGCCCGGTGCTCAGGGCTTGGCGGCTCTCGGGGCGGTGCAGTTGCCAGCCTGCTTCTAGATTCCCCCCAGCAAGTCCTGGACCTGGACGCTGCAGCCAGGTCTAGGCTCAGCCCCTCAGAGAGCTGCCTGGTAATGGGAGGATGTGTACTGGTAGCAGTAATACTTACTAATATTGCTAATATTTACTTCAATACAGTGAAGAAGGGGGAAATACTCTGCTCTGTATGCATAGATGACGTGGCTGACGTGCCAGCCGGCATATATATTATACATATTGTATACGGTGCGATGTAGCCGTGCCCTGGCTGTTAAGAAAATCCAATTTCTCTTTATGATGGAAGAGTGGTGTAGCAGTGGGGTCTAAATGGGGAAAACCGCCGACGGACTGGCTTCTTGTTCTTCCCTGTTACGTTATTTTATTTATATGTGGCATTAAGTTAGAATGTGAATTAAATCCTGTTTCTAGCAAAATGGCACTTCAGAGATTTACCCGAGTTCGAAAGACCAAGGCAATAGGTTTAACTCTCTGAGAAAGGCAGAAACTGCTGAATTTAAAATGGTTCTGCATCGCCTGCTTCCCATAAGAAACCACAGTGACCTTTTAGTTCTCTGCCAGCAGCGGTATGACCGATTTGGGAAGAGATTTGGGTTTGACACTGAATACATTTCCTCCCAGAAGTTTGTGCGATGATATTGTGTAAAAGGCTTGCCTTTGCACATGAAAATAAATTTTCTAAGACCTTTGTGAAGAGTTATGGTAAGAATACCGGTTTGCAGGTTACAGAGGTGTTTCTGGACCATCAGATGTACGTGGCCAGAAGTTTGATTTTGTTTGACAATTAAAAAACTATTTATTGACCGTTCCCTTCTTTTCCCCACGAACGCTTTCTCAGGCAGCAATGACTGGGGTCTCTTTCAGTGCTTCAGCTCAAAACCCGGAGGGAGCAATGACCTGTCAAAAATCATATCCCTTTATCTGCTGCTACTGCTATAGAATCATAGAATGGTTGAGGTTGGAAAAGCCCTTTAAGATCACCCAGTCCAACCATTAACCCAACACTGCCAAGCCCACCACTAAACCAATTCAGGGGAGAGTAACAGTTTCATGTTTCCTGGCTTGGTGGCTGGATTATTTTTTAATGAAAGTAAAAACTATGGACAGCTCTACCGAAAAGCTTGAAAAATACGTGGATTACAGTGGAAACCAAAACCTGCTGTGCTTACAAAACTGCCTATTCCTTAGCCCAGGCTGCCTATTGCCTCTGCAGTGCTTAACAGCGGGGCTAAAACGTCGTTAGCTAATTTAGTGAGTCTGCTTTTGGTGGAAAATTGTTTCTTCTTGCAGTTGCCAAAAAGCTCAGAGGTTTTGAGGTGTCAAGACACCTCGTTGTCTGAGGTAAGGTACACCGGAGATGCTCGCATGGCTCAAAGGAGATGCTTGTGAGCTGCCCAGTGCTCTTTCCCCAGGAGAGAGAAGGGAGAGGAACGGACGTCGGTGATGCTGGCCACTGGCTCTCAAGTATCGTGGCCCCCGGCTCTCAAGTATCGTGGCCCCCATCCCTGCGCATCATTCGCTGTGGCTACCGCCCGATCTTTGGCTCCCAGGTTCATGTCTTAACTTGTGCATTACTCTACATCTGTTCATCTTTTTAAACTGCTCTGTTTGAAATAGCTCAAAAAACCAATATCCCTAGTAAGAAAAATAATGTTGTGTTGAATTTTGATTAACCGTACCTAACTGCCAGACGTGCCCATTGCAATAAATTATAGAGCAAAACAAAATGCCTCGCTATTGTTTCCTGCGTGGAAACCCTCAGGAGCCCGACCCCACCCTATTTTATAATAATTTTTGTATATGGCAGCTGTGATTACCTAGGGTTCCCAGCCTCGCTCAGTGACTGGACGACTTTGACAGTGGCAGTCCTCTGTGGAGGACCACGGATAGAGGGAATCCAGTGGATTTCATGTGTTGGGATTTTCAAAAAGCCTTTGAAAGGATAATTTGTCAAAGGCTATTAAAGAAATGAAGTTACCGTAGGATTGGAAAAAAGGCTTTTTGATGTACTGAAAAGTGTTAAAGGTTAGGGAAGCGAAAGGTAGAGGTTAATGGTGAATTTTCCGGGTGGAGGAAGGTGAGCGCTGGGGTCCATAAGCAGATCCGAAAGGGAGCAGGCGGGGATGCCTCCTCGGGTGCTGCTGGTACAGCAGCGCTGGCGTTTTCTGGAGAGAGCGCGGCTTTGTGAACTGCTGTAGAGCCCTTTGCTGCTGAGAGCACCTCGCTCTGGATCGGAGCAGGCTGATGTGACGAGCGATGTCTTTATACTCCCTCATCCTCGGTATGCGGCTTGTCTGTCCGACTGAAGGCTGGTGAAAACGGCGAGCAAATCACAGGTTTTTCTTCCAGTTAAGGAAGTTTTCTGGAAAACCTTCCTGTAAAAGCTTTGTGGCCTCCAACACCTCCAAGAAAATATAGATCGGCTGTCTCCAAGGGGGAAAAGGATTCTCGCCCAAGAGTTGGCGGGACTCATTGAGAGGGCTTTAAACTAGGTTTGGAGGGGGAAGGGGATATAAACAGGCCCGCTAGTAAGGAGCCCAGGGGCGGCATGGCAACATTGGGGGCAAAATCGACAGCCCAGCTTAAGTGCATCTACACCAATGCACGTAGCATGGGCAACAAACAGGAGGAGCTGGAGGCCCTTGTGCAGCAGGATGGCTATGACATAGTCGCCATCACGGAAACGTGGTGGGACGACTCTCATGACTGGAGTGCTGCACTGGAGGGCTATAAGCTCTTCAGAAGGGATAGGCAGGGTAGGAAAGGCGGTGGGGTGGCTCTGTATGTTAGGGAGTGTTTCGATTGCATAGAGCTTGACAGTGGTGATGACAAGGTGGAATGCTTATGGGTAAGGATGAGGGGGAAGGCTGGAAAGGCGGATGTCCTGTTGGGAGTCTGCTATAGACCACCCAACCAGGAGGTGGAGGTAGATGAGGCATTCTATAAGCGGCTGGCAGAAGTGTCGCAATCGCTAGCCCTTGTTCTCGTGGGGGACTTCAACTTGCCAGACATCTGCTGGAAATACAACACAGCAGAGAGGCAGCAGTCTTGGAAGTTCCTAGAGCATGTGGGGGATAACTTTCTAATGCAGCTGGTAAGCGAGCCTACCAGGGGAGGTGCCCCGCTTGACCTGCTGTTTACCAACAGAGAAGGGCTTGTGGGAAATGTCGAGGTCGGAGGCCGTCTCGGGCTTAGCGACCACGACATGATAAAGTTCTCAATTTTGGGTGATGCTAAGCGGAGGGGCACCAAAACTATTACCATGGACTTCCGGAGGGCAGACTTTGCCCTCTTCAGGACCCTGGTTGGGAAAGTCCCTTGGGAGGCGGTCCTGAAGGGCAAAGGGGTCCAGGAAGGCTGGGCCCTCTTCAAGAAGGAAGTCTTAAGGGCGCAGGAGCGGGCTGTCCCCGTGTGTCGTAAGACCAACCGGAGGGGAAATCGACCGGCTTGGCTGAATAGGGAGCTTTTGCGGGGACTCAGGGAAAAAAGGAGAGTCTACCGCCTTTGGCAGAAGGGGCGGGCAGCTCAGGAGGAGTACAGGGATCTTGTTAGGTCCTGCAGGGAGGAAATTAGAAAGGCAAAAGCCCAGCTAGAACTCAATCTGGCCAGTGCTGTAAAAGACAATAAAAAATGCTTTTATAAGTACATCAGCAATAAAAGGAGAGCCAAGGAGGATCTCCATTCTTTGCTCGATGTGGGGGGGAACATTGTCACCGAGGACAAGGAAAAGGCTGAAGTACTTAACGCCTTCTTTGCCTCTGTGTTCAACAGCCAGACCGGTCATCCCCAGGGTACTCAGGCCCTTGAGCAAGAGGATAGGGATAGGGACCAGAATGGAGCCCTCATAGTCCAGGAGGAAGCAGTTAATGACCTGCTATGCCACCTGGACGCTCACAAGTCTATGGGGCCAGATGGGATCCACCCGAGAGTACTGAGGGAGCTGGCAGAGGAGCTTGCCAAGCCACTTTCCATCATCTATCAACAGTCCTGGTTAACAGGGGAGGTCCCTGATGACTGGAGGCTTGCCAATGTGACGCCCATCTACAAGAAGGGCCGGAAGGAGGACCCGGGGAACTACAGGCCTGTCAGCCTGACCTCGGTGCCGGGGAAGATTATGGAGAGGTTCATCTTGAGCGAACTCCACAGGCAAGTACAGGTCAACCAGGGGATCAGGCCCAGCCAGCATGGGTTCACAAAAGGCAGGTCCTGCTTGACCAACCTGATCTCCTTCTATGACCTGGTGACCCGCCTGGTAGATGATGGAAAGGCTGTGGATGTCATCTACCTCGACTTTAGCAAAGCTTTTGACACCGTCTCGCATAATATCCTCCTCGGGAAGCTGGCAGCTCACGGCTTAGACAGGCATACTCTTCGCTGGGTAAAGAACTGGTTGGGTGGCCGAGCCCAGAGAGTAGTGATAAATGGTGTTAAGTCCAGTTGGCGGCCGGTCACGAGCGGTGTTCCCCAGGGCTCTGTTTTAGGGCCAGTCTTGTTCAATATCTTTATCAATGATCTGGATGAGGGGATCGAGTGCACCCTCAGTAAGTTTGCAGACGACACCAAATTGGGTGGGAGTGTCGATCTGCTCGAGGGTAGGATGGCCCTGCAGAGGGACCTGGACAGACTGGATCGATGGGCCGTGGCCAACTGTATGAGGTTCAACAAGGCCAAGTGCCGGGTCCTGCACTTCGGTCACAACAACCCCATGCAACGCTACAGGCTTGGGGAGGAGTGGCTGGAAAGCTGCCTGGCCGAAAAGGACCTGGGGGTGTTAGTAGATAGCCGGCTGAACATGAGCCAGCAGTGTGCCCAGGTGGCCAAGAAGGCCAGCAGCATCCTGGCTTGTATCAGGAATAGTGTGGCCAGCAGGATCAGGGAGGTGATTGTCCCCCTGTACTCGGCGCTGGTGAGGCCGCACCTGGAATACTGTGTCCAGTTTTGGGCCCCTCACTACAAGAAAGACATTGAGGTGCTGGAGCGTGTTCAGAGGCGGGCAACGAAGCTGGTGAAGGGTCTGGAGAACAAGTCTTATGAGGAGCGGCTGAGGGAACTGGGGTTGTTTAGCCTGGAAAAGAGGAGGCTGAGGGGAGACCTTATCGCTCTCTACAACTACCTGAAAGGAGGTTGTAGTGAGGTGGGTGTTGGTCTCTTCTCCCAAGTAGCTAGCGATAGGACAAGAGGAAATGGGCTTAAGCTGCGCCAGGGGAGGTTTAGACTGGAAATTAGGAAAAATTTCTTTACGGAAAGGGTGGTCAGGCATTGGAACAGGCTGCCCAGAGAGGTGGTGGAGTCCCCATCCCTGGAGGCGTTTAAAAAACGGGTAGATGTGGCACTTCGGGATATGGTTTAGTCTGGTCTACCCTTGATTAGTCTAGAGTGGGCTTGGTAGTGTAGGTTAATGGTTGGACTGGATGATCTTAAAGGTCTTTTCCAACCTAGATGATTCTATGATTCTATGATTCTATGATTCTATGATCCTTTCTCTTAGAACCAAGGGTTGCTGATCCAAATCGGCTTCTTAAATGTACTAAATAGTATCTAGATGAACACAAAGGAAAGGAAGGAGAAATGTGCTTAGGTTGCCAGTATTTATTGCACACATACATCAAAGATGACTTTTTATAGACATTAAGGTCAGAAAACATTAAATCAGCTGGTCTGACCTCCTGTATCTCATTGATCATTAAATGTCACCACCTTCCTTCTCTACTGAGCCCGGTAATTTGTATTTGGGAAAGGTTGCCCTCCATAAAGGCACTCAGTCTTGATTTCCAGAGGTTATAAATACCCAGTTTCTCACGTAGTAGTTTGTTTGAATGGACAGTCTCCCTTCCTCTTTAATTTTTGTGGTTTATTGCCATTTTTTTCCCTCTTAAACTATGTTCTGTTTCCAGCCCTCATTTTGTTTTGGTTTTTTTTTCCCCTCTACCTAAACGCTAATACATTTCCATATATATATGGCCAAGGATCAGATGAGCTCTGCTTCCAACAAATTGCCGTCACTGTCCACTGTGGGCTAGAACCCTTTTTTGTAGTCACTGCTTTTGGAAATGGAGCTCAATTCCCTGAATCTACTCTGCTTTTTTTATGTCCCAGGTGTATAATTTCACATTTGGCCTTACTTAAATACAGTATGATATTAAAACAAAGTATGAATACAGCTTACCAAGGCTCACTTTCTGTGTACTTTGAACCCGTAATTAAAAGTCTCAAATCTTTTACAGGGGCTGTAAAACCCCACGAAGATCATTTAACTTCAAAGATTACAAACCGACAGATGTTTTGGAGCTCCAACAGTTCTTAGTGCATTCAAAACGACTCTGTTGATATTACGTAGTTCATATTTTCAGTTTTGTAGCAGCAAGCCACAAACTTTACGGCAAATTCCAGCGCCTGTGGTTAGCGGGTACCGCGGCAGCGCTCCAGGCTGGCAACAGAGCACAGGTAGAAGGTGGCTCATGAAGGGGGAGGCTCCGGGTGGGCAGCAAAATTGGTGAAGCCGCTGTCGCGGCACCCGAACCCTGACGTTGCACTGGGGAGCTGTCGAAGCCTCCGGCGTTAAGCGAAGCAGCCAGAGCTTTCTGCGATCTACAGCAGCTTCCCAAGCGTTGCCTGCGCCAGCCGGGGTGGCCAAAGTGGCGCCCTTGCCGCAGCGGGCGCGCAGCTGCACCGGGAGGGCTCGGTGGATGCTGCTCCAGGAGATTGCCACGGCTATGAGATCGTAGCCATCGGTGCTATGGTGTATTCTGGGTTTAGGATGTTTTTCCCTTACAGAAGGTAGCTGAAAGCATGCCTGCCCTCCCCGTAATGCTCCAGCACCCTTAGTGTAGCCGTGATGCTGCTCCGGCCGGAGGAGGCTGGAGCAGCTCCAGCGTGGCGGTGGCTGGGACGGTGTGCCAGGGAAACGTCCCGCAGGCGTCCCGTGGGGATGAGGAGTGAGGAGCGAGGGCAGGGCTGAGCGAGCACCCACTCGCCCATCAGAGCTCCTCAGTCTCTCATCCCATCGCACCTGGGGCATCAGGGCAGCATGTTTGGGGGTGTGGGTAGCACCCTGCATCAGGTAGAGTCAGACTGGATAGAAGGAAGAAATTGTTTACGCTGAGGGTGGTGAGGCAGTGGCACAGGTTGCCCAGAGCGGTGGGAGATGCCCCATCCCTGGCAACATCCCAGGCCAGGTTGGACGGGGCTCTGAGCACCCTGCTCTGGTTGAAGCTGTCCCTGTCACTGCAGGGGTTGGGCTGGGTGGGCTCTGAAGGTCCCTTCCCACCCAAGGCATTCTGTGATTCTATGATCCTGCCGGCGCCCACCTGCGTCCAGCTCAGCAAGTGCCTTCCCACGCTTGCGCTGAAGCCGCCGAAGGAGGTTGATGCCACTGAAGGAGGTTGAAGAAGGTGATGTGAGACACTGAAAAGCACGTCTGAATTATCGCCATCGATTAGCTGCTCGCACACTTGGGAGGTCTCAGCGTCCTGTTGTTTTTTGAAAATTGCTGTGTTTTCCTAAGATCCATATAAGCATTTGGTATGAATTTATTTTGCTGGAATACGATGGCTTATTTTTAACTTTCATGCTCGTTCTGTCACTGCTGAGGAATGGTGTCTGTTTCTGTCACATCATAGGCATTTTTTACCAAAATCACATAAATATACATTTTAAAAATGTAAAGATGTTTAATAGGAGACAGATGACATCTTTTTTTATAAAAGGGTTATGAAGTCAAACATGTTTGAAATGCATATTTTCCTCGATTTTGGTATTCTGTTAGGTTTTGCATTTGAATACACCACCTGCTGCATTGAATTTGCCTTCATTTCCCAGTAAAGGAGGCATGTTTCTACATTTTCTGTAGGCGTCTTGATCATTGCTTCTTTGGAATTAATGTGTTTTTAGGTATCTCCACATGGGTGGTTTCATTCGACTGATAGCCCATGCACATTTTCTTAATAGACTTAGGCTGAAATTCAATCCCGTGTGGAGCAGGTTGGACTCCGGACTACCGAAGAGCCCCTCACGTGCGAGAGATCTGCATCTCGCGCCGGGAGAGGGATTCTTGCTGGGTTTGCATCCTTTTCTTGAGAGCGAGCTATTCCTGGAGGACTCGGCGGTTTCCTAGTGTTTGGTTCATAAATGGGTTTGCTGCTCTACGCGGGCACAGTGTTCGTCCGGATTACCGCGCAGCGGCTCTCCACCCAATTTTGTAACAGCCTTTAGTGCTGAGGACCAGCAGCCCTCGCAGCCCGATGGCCCCGTGAAGGGCGTTGGTATTGACTACGGGCTTGCTTTTCTTCCTGAAGCATTTTGGCCGCTGTTATAATTGAAGAGTTCAGAGACGAAAGGCTTGGATGACATGCTTGTTTTGACTGCAGCTGTCCTTATTCTCCATGACAGAACAAAATTTTTCTTTATTTTGAAGTCTTTTTGTTTGTTTCCATGGTAGGCTGCGCGTACGTGCATATTTTGCTGGCTGAGAGAAAGGTCCTCTTGATTTCAGGCTGGTAGAAGGTTATTATGATATGCATAGGAACGTCCAAGTGGTGGGATTATAATTCTGGTTTTTATTTTGAATTCTTCTTTATTCATATGGTACATCAATCTTGCAATGATCTTTTTACAGTATTAGTAAGCATCTCCCAACTGTTCCTCAACAATGCGATATTGTCAAGGTGCTGTGTTATGTCATCACGTTATGGGATATTGTCAATATTTGTTTAATAATAATTTCACATCTTATAATACTTGTATTCACAATCGTCGTTCTGGAAATAACGCTGTTATTCTGGGACAGAAAATGGAACGTTAGTTATAATTCCCTTTATACTTGAAAAAGGAGCTGAGACCTTTTTTTAATTCTTAAGCTATTGATGCTGAAGCCAAACAAATTTCACTTAAGAATCTAGTTTTTACGATCAAGATAGTAACAGAATAAACAACCAAGGGAAGGTGTTGTGACTCTTTCTCTTTGATGCCTGAGATCCAAACTTGTTGCAATTAGGCTTTAAACAAACCTAAATAACTTGTCGCAATGCTGGAGGAAGTGGGGGAAATTTAATTTTTTTTTTTGTTGGTTTTTATATGTGGGAGGTCAGATTACGTGGTAGAATAATCTCTATTATACTTACAATTTATGAATCCTATATTATTTTTTCTTGTAGTTCGAAACGCACAGGAGTTTGCATTTTAGCATGTCTATATTGGTTCGCTCTGTGCTTGTGTTCCAGTCGGTGTTCATTTCTGTTCCTTCCTCTCTGCTGCTCTTCCCTTTCTTCCTCCCTTCCTTCCTTTTAAATTTCCGTAGCTCCTCGGGGCTGCAGAGAACACGATGTCAGTGGCTCTTCTGGGCGCCTTTATCTGCGGGCAGTAGGAGATCGGTTCCTGATGCTGCGAGTGTTAAAGTCTGAGATTTACTGACGTTGCTGAAGCCCGGGATCCTGGTGAAATAGGAAGAAGTTTGATCCCCTGAAGACTTTAAAATCACAAATGCCTATATGGCGAATAACTAGGGGACCTGGAATTTTGCAAAGGCGAGAAACGGTTCTGCGCTCTCTTTAATCCACGTGGGACGTGCCGTAGCTGGCTGCGAGCAGCCTCGTTGGAGCCACAACAGCGTTCTCCCCCTCAAAGCCAGCGTTTTCAGCTCAGTGTGGCATTTCCTTTGTTATGCTGATGTTTCTCTTGATGAATATTGTGTTTTGAAGCGTGAGTTTTGCACTTTTGTATTAATTTAGTCAAGGGGAAGAATGCAGTGAAATATCAAGTGCTGGTTGTTTGTTAAAGAACTTCACGTATGCGTCGGCGCTGCTTCTGGCTGGTAGGGCACGTCTGTCCCTTCGCCTTCAAACAGATCAAAATGGGTTAAATTAAAAAAAAAGAAAAGAAAAAAAAAAAAATCCCCAGTCCTTTTGTAGCTGGGCAGTTCATCCTTGACTGCCTTATCCAGCCTAAAAACATTTGTCGGCTAACATACCTTGTGCCCAGGAGATGCTGGGTCACGTGGCGGCTCCGTTTCCTTAGAGACGGCGGCGCATCGGGATGCCGCGCATCGGGATGCCAGCTCGCCGGAGGACCGGAGAGCCGTTCGCCTCCACCGCAAAGGTTTGCTGGGTTTGCGTTCCTCGCCGTTTTGCTGCTTCTGCGTGGGAACGTGAGCCGGGTCCTGGCATGCTGTCGGGATCCAGGAGCGCGGCGTTAAGGCAGAGTTAACTTCTCTGAATGCTATTTAAAATGTAACCCTGTTTGGGTTTTTTTTTTTTGTGGTGGTGGTTTGCGGGGAGCTGTTGCGCACTAGCGAGAGGGGTGCCAGTGAGGAGCGGTAGCGTGACCGTGCCGTCAGGTTTTAGTTGTTTCTGGCTGTTGTAAACAGATCGTAGGAACGGCTCGGAGAGGGACGCGGCGCGGGGTGTCTGAGCAGCCTGGAACGGGTAACTTGCTGAATGCTTCGCTTCCATCTTCCCTGTCGGTCATTTTTGAACAGGGCAAGAACAAAGTCATGATGAACTAATAGCTCACTTGATGCCTTGTTTGCAATAAGAATTATTATTAATAGAGCATTCGTACCCATGTGACAGTTTAGTGGAAGACAGTAGAATTTACCATGATATCTTGTCACAGTAAGTAATACGTGTATTGCAAATTACTGGAAATAAATAGGCATAATAACGAGCTCATACTTGTGTCAGAGTGTCTGAACAGTTACTGCTATTCCATTTACATGCAAGGGATAGCAGCCAGCTGAAGAATGCTCTTTAATGTTTTTGTTAGAGACGTTGCATGCAAATAAATTGGCTAGTATATAAAAAAAAAAAAACCAGTGAAGACCTCATTTTAAAATTGCTCAGAAACAATACATTGTATATATTTGCAGTAGGTGTTACTATAGTGCGCAGGGATTTATTTTCCTCAGTACTCATCCCTTTGTAAAATCTCAAATATCTGCCTGTATTTTCAGGTTTATGATTGGGTTTTAACTTCTTAGCATGTTTCATTTGTTTCTGATCATCTCAACAGAAGCATGCACCTTAAACTATTTTTTTAAATTACTACAAACCCTGTAAAATTAAAATAGTCCGTTTGTCATTCCTGCTGCTAAAATAACCTAAATCTGCAGTTTTCCAGAGGACAGAGCAAGAAGATGAAATCCCTGAGCCCCCTCGCCCAGGCGCGTGGTAATGCAAAGCCAGGCTGAGGGACAGGAGGTTGTTATCCCAGCTTTAGCCCCGAGTCAGGCAGTGAAACATTATCGTATCCAAACACGTTTAAAATGTTTCCCTTTGGCAAATATTTAGGCTGCTATTTTTGGATTATACCTTTTTGGCCTAAATTGTTGTTGGATTATACGTTGGTAATTGTGTTTTTTCTGCCTGCCTTTGCATCAAGATAGCTTTTGGCTGGTTTACTACTGAGTGGCATTAGGAAAATGAGCCACGGTTAAAAAAGCGATGTAAAAGCTCCACGAAGGCACGTAGAAAACTTAGTTGAATGTTTTCAAGGGAAGCAGAGACCACATTTCTCGTTCCTAGCCCACAAATAAAAACCCACTCTTAAATAGTGTAAGAACAGGAGTTGGCTCTTTTCTGCTGTTTAAAATAACAAAGAGAACAAAGGAGTAATTAATCTGTAATATGTACATGCACATTTTCTTGAAAGTTGTTCACATGATTTGCACCGGAATGAGGTGCTGAGATGCAATTTAATACTACAGTTGTTATGTTCCCTTTTTATAGGAAAAAAAAATGTTGGCTCAGCATACCCCGGGATGTATTTGCCCTTGGTGTTCTCATTGGAGAAGTGTTGGTAGCTATTTTTAAACAATTCCTAATTTTTTCTTATAAATACACTGTCAGAATGGAGTACGTTGCAGTGAGGAACTGCTGACAGTCATCCTGCGCTTGGAATTTTACAAAAGTTTGTGCGGCGTGAGTGTTCGGTGCCTTCCTGAAACTGCAGTCATGTACGGTATTTTAATGACAACGTGGTAATTCTTTAGAATTGCATGTCCTGTAAATTCAAGGTACCTCTGCTTGGGGGTTTTTTTGTTCCCTGCTCAGAACAGAAACTGAGTAAGTACCAGAAACTTCGATCTCTCTTCTTTACTGAAAGTGCACTTTGACCTTAAACAGACTTTCTTTTTTATTTAACAGTAGAAATAACGGGTAACAATTTCCCACTTTTTGCTGGAGTTTTTTGCTATTTTACTGGGGCATCTCAAAGGTAACATCAAAGCTCAAGACTGAACCTGACTAGCTGCTCTCCCTGGCTCCCCGCGGAGATAAAATAAGCGCTTGAATAGACTAGAGATGAGGTCAGAAGTTATATGAATTTTTCATTGCCCTGTGGCCATGTCTACACTTGTTTGGGAGCCGTGCGCCGAGCCGGTGGCGTTTTACCTTGAACGCGGCTGTCTGAAGCCTTGGCACCGGGACTGCGGCTGCTCCTGAGGACGTGGTTTCGTGAACGGGCTCACCCGCGGCAAAGTCAAGCCAACCGCTTTTTTGAAAAGCTGCATCATGGAATCCCCAAGTGCAGTTCAGCTCTCTTTCAACAGCAGCAAATTCCCTCTGGATGAATTGGAGCTAAATTTGTCGCACTTTTAAATGTCTTTTTTTTTTCCAGTGCAGAGTCTAGCTTTTTTTCTCATGTTTCCTATGCACGACCTGCTCATCTCCATGACGATAGCACAGCGTTGTGTACTCCGAGTCTGTGCCTTCAGCTTTTGTTGCCCCATTCATGCAGTCACAGCTTCCAGTGCCGGTACAGCTGTATCTGTTCACTTCAACAAAAATAAGTGTTTATAGCCCTTTACTCCTGTTAGCTCGATGCAGCCACTACTTTTGCAGGGAGCGAGTCAGGTTCTGCCGGGGCTCGTGCGTCGCTCACAGCACCGCGGTTGCACACGCTCGCTGGAGAAAACAGTTGTGCCGCTGTCCCTAAAAGCAGAATCGGTCTCTGTGCAAGAGCACAAATCGGACAAAACTGAGGCGCTTTGGTTCCGAGTCTTGCCTGCCTGCGCGACAGAATGCCCTTTTCATTTGACATGGAAGAAATCTACTCTGAAATAGTTTCAGGATAGAAATAGAACTCCGACAATTCAACTCCCTCTAAAATTTTCTCATTGTAGCAGCATATTTTAATTATCAGGACTTCCTGATGTAAAGCAGAGTAAGACTTTTAAACTATTTATAGAATCATAGAATCTGGAAAAGACCTTTCAGATCATCGAGTCCACCCGTTAACCTAGCACTGCCAAGTCCCGCTAAACCACGTCCCTACGTGCCACATCTACACGTCTTTTAAATACCTGCAGGGATGGGGGCTCCACCACCTCTCTGGGCAGCCTGTTCCAGTGCTTGACAACCCTTTCGATGAAGAAATTTTTCCTACTATCCAACCTAAACCTCCCCTGGCACAATTTGAGGCTGTTTCCTCTCGTCCTATCACTTGCTACTGTCCATCCTTCCCCTCCTTTATCAAGAGGGAAGAAGTAGTTTCTTGTTTCTTAAACCAAACTCCTACCCAAGATTAAAAAAAACCACAAAACCCACTGAGGAAAGATTTATTATATCTCTGGTTTGTGCATAGTACCTCTAAAAAAAAAAAAAAAAAAAATTAGTTTTATCAAATATTCTCCTACAAAAGTAGCCAGAAACCCTCCTCTGTTTTCTAGGTGTAAGTGATGTTTCAGCTCGGTTTTCAGAGTACAGCTGAAGCGCAGTCAGCGTTTTGAAATATTGCCTCCTACATCCCCCTGCCAAGGGAAATCAGGAACCTTGGGCTTGATCCTCCAGTGCAGCCGGGCTGCGCGCGGTCAGGGTTCAGTGAGCTTCCCGCTCGGCTCGGGCCGGAGGCGCGCCCTGGGAGCGACAGCGGCTGCCGCCAGCACGGCTGCAGACCTGCCCCTGAGCTTTCGATGTACAGATGGTGAAAAGGAAAGAAAAGCCCAAAAGAAAAGGAACAAACCCTTCTCCAAACGCAGCGATTTTATTTCTGAGATCTGTTTTGCACGCTCCGCAGCATCTCCCCACTGTGCTGTTCAAACCTTATTTTGTGACTCTGCAAATTCGGTCGTTCTGAGATTTTATCGTACGGTATAGCCCATGAAGAGAAAGCACAATGTAGTAGGAAAACCACAAAGAGCGTACGGCACTGACACGTCATCTTGAAGGGACCCGCTCCCTTGCAGCGTCTCGTGGTGGTTGTTGGCTGTTTGGGAACGTGGGCCTGAGCTGCCTGCCAGGGGGTAATTTGGAATTTGCATATTTTGCCTCTTGAATTTGGCTGGTAATTATTACCTTTCTGTCTGATGGGGTTTTTGCGTCATAGATTTGTCTTTAATCGTTGTGAGAAATCACATGTATATATATGGCAAACAAATGTTTGCAAAACTCTTCCTGCTGTGAAGTTTTTCCCTCACATTTTTGGGCAAAAGAGCTTAAAACACATACACAGATGTTACTACAGTTATTTCCTAATTCGGTGTTCGTGAAGTCCAGGTGAATCATCACAGGCGTTTAACCTGAAGCTCAAATAAAACAGAGAGAGATCGCTTTGAATTACTTCCTGCACCAAGTAAAAAAAATCAGGGGTTTTATAAAAAGCATTCAAGTTTCCGGCATGAAGAGGGGGCCGCAGCCATGGGAGCAGTTCGTGTGCTTTGTTGCACGCTGTTCATTGCAGTTTCTGCTCGCTGGATTTTGTTATGACTTTGCTTGTGTACTGCGGTTTGGTTTTATTAGAAAGAAATCAAACTTATATCTAGGTTGCCATCAAATCAGCACATAATTGTCCACTAAGTAGGAGGTTTGGAATTACGATTCTCTCTGTGAAAAGCGTCTTTTCCCCCTTTTAGTTGTTCCTGTGTTTCTTTCCTGAACCATCCCTGCTTTTCAGCCTCCCCCTTGAACTGTAGTTCCTAAAATTGAATGTAATTCCATTAGTACTCTTACAGAGCCAAATGCAACAGAAACCCCTCAGTTCCCAGAAACTGCTCTCCTACTTTTGCACATGGTTATTGCATTTGGCTGTTTCGCTGCAGCGTCTCACCAGGGATGCTCCTTTAGCTGACTGCCACGAGCCCTCGTGCCCTTTACAGTCATTTTCCCAAGATGAAGCCTATTTGTGTCCCCAATCTGTTAATTCTGTGAAAAAAAGGTAATTTTAGGACCCCCTTCTTTCCTTTCGGATGTGAACTTTTATTTTTCATTATCAGCTATTGCATTTTTAAATAGGTTTTCCTTTTCTTCATTGGTCTGCCTTCAGTGCCTCCTGTTGAACAGATGTATTGATCTTACATTCTACTTACTCAGGCATGTAGTCAGAGGGAAAAGGCAGCAGGAGATCATCATTTAGATTTGAATAATAACTAATGGGCCTTATTTATGGGTTTGGTTATATATAATACACTGTGCAAAAGAAGTCATTCTTCCATTTCCGCCTACTTAATGATAGTTTTTGAGTAATTAGAGGATAAGGGTTCATACAGCAAACAACAGTAAAAGAATTACCCTCTTAAATAGTCGAACAAATTTGTTCAGTAGAGAGAACATTGGACAGAAATTTCGCCCATCTAGTGCTCACTGTTATCAAGCGTGTGGTACGACCTACTAACGTCGGAGCAGATGAAGCAATTAACTTCCAGAAGTGTTTCAAGTAATTGTTGAACTCTGCAGGCACATGGAGTGGAATAGCAAGGACAATGTTTAAGTAAGAGGTCTGAAGCCATTTTCACCTAATCTTATTTAAAAGTAGCTCTGTGGACTACTGCTGATGCTTCGGTATCCCGCAGCATTCCACAATATCTCTGTCTGCTCATGCCAGTCCTCCTCTTTTAATTTAATGGATGTCCGTATTGCACAGTTAGCCCATGTTATGTACATTGTCCGCCCCAGAGTCCTCGCCGTTTGCACGCAAAGCTCTGAAATACCTATCAGTGTGTTCACTGAAACTATGTTCTCTTGCCTAGTGTGGGTTAAAGCTTTCACTATTAGACAACCTTTCACCTGTACCTATTTTGGATAGCTACCAGCCAGTCCTTGTGTAAAGTCAGGCCTGAAAGGCCATTGCAAAGTGCATGAACCTTCTATGTTCTGGTGTCCCCAGCTGCTTGCTCACCACCTGCCTCCTGAGCACGTGTAGGTTTATAATCTTAGTGTATCTCAAGTTGGAAGGGACCCGTAAGGATCATCGAGTCCAACTCCTTTGATGTTAGTGAGTACCTTGGTGCAGACTGCTCTGTTTCTGTATATCATCCCAGATCAGACTGATCAAAAGCTCTGATGTAAAAAGGAAAGGCTGCCTGATTTGGGGAGGTTTAGACTGGAAATTAGGAAAAATTTCTTTACGGAAAGGGTGGTCAGGCATTGGAACAGGCTGCCCAGAGAGGTGGTGGAGTCCCCATCCCTGGAGGCGTTTAAAAAACGGGTAGATGTGGCACTTCGGGATATGGTTTAGTCTGGTCTACCCTTGATTAGTCTAGAGTGGGCTTGGTAGTGTAGGTTAATGGTTGGACTGGATGATCTTAAAGGTCTTTTCCAACCTAGATGATTCTATGATTCTATGATTCTATGATTTGGGATGAAGTGTGTGAGGGTAGTTGAACAGTGGCATAGGTTGCTCAGAGAGGTGGTGGAGTCTCCATCCTTGGAGCTATTAGGAACCTGACGGGGCAACCTGCTCTGGTTGATCCAGCTTGGGCAGGGAGGTTGGACTCTCAAGGATCTCAAGACGTCCCTTCCAACCTCAACGATTTTGTCGTCTGAAATACCCAACTGCAGGAACCAGCTTCAAGATGTTGGGGCAAGGTGATCAAGCAGTGCCAGAAATCGTCGGGTAATTCACAATTGTCAGTTCCCTGTCTGCTACCACTGATGCGAGGGGTTTGCCTGCATCATCGCTGCTGATCAAACACCATCCTCTGGCAGATTTCTGATTAAACACCATGTGGCTTTGATATGAGAGGAAAAACTGAAGATGCAAAGTCAAAGGAATAAGCCCTCAATCCAGTCATAGCGCTGCGTATACTGTTAATTTGAATGTGCCTGGGACCATCCTTTGCCAGTGAAGCCAGCTGGCTCTGAACCGTCACATCCACTCTATTAATCTTTCCTACCTTCCAAGAGCGTCTGGCCACATCTGAACTGCTTACTGGGAGTCATTCCTGGCTCCTGCTAACTCCCAAACTACTCCCAGGAATTGTTTGGGAGAGAGCTGTTTGACTCAGGCCAACGCTGCACTAGGGTCTGCTAACAATTTAAACGTACAGATGATCCTGTTCCAGGATACTGGAAGAATCCCTGGCATTGTTTCGTTTACTAATATAAGTGGGGCCAAACTGGCTCTGGATCAGGCCATCAAACGATGTTCTTGAAGAGTTCTGGAACATGAACTGTAGGAACAGCTCGAAAATGAGGCATGTTGGAGTGGGCTCTAAATCTTTAACTTGGTAAATGGTATCTCCCATTGTTGTTGTTATTTTTGGAGAATTTGCAGTGCAAGAAGGGAAGATTTCAATTGTATTATCCATATCATCCTTACAGAGCATTTTGCGTATAGTAAAATGGCTTTATCCTTTTTCAGCGAGGGAGGAAGCTGACTGTTTCCTTGCCCCCTTGAACCTTCTCCCCCCACTCCACCCTTCCTTTTGGTCATTTAGATCCAACGATCACTTTGCCAGAGTGAGTAGACTTGTATAGTTGCTAGCACTAGACCTCGATGGCCAGGATATGCTTTCTTTTCATGGTTGTGTCTTGTGCCTTTTTGTCCTGTTGCAGTGGCTGGCATCATACCCGGTAGGGGAGAGACACTGTTCTCCTTAGAGCAACCCAGTATCCTTGTACTGCATTGAACGTCTGCCAAATCTTGTCTTATTTGCGACAGATGGGAAGATTTCAAACAGGAGAAGTGGTGAGGTTCTCGGGCAAAGTGCATTTCAGGTGTTTGTCTCGATATCTGTCTTCCTTTGCCACTGCTTGGTAGGGTCTTCAGTCAGCTAGTAAAACAAAGAATCAATCTCCTTTATACCCTCGCCTGGAAGAGTGTGTCCTCCTTTGGCTTTTGGATTATTAGAGAGTAACATTGGCTGGAAAGGAAGCTTAAAAACAAACCAATAGAAATAGATCCTGTGTCTTGTCATCTTAAAGATAAACAAGGCCTGCTGGAGTAACAGGAAGCACAGGCAACCCACTGATCATCTTTGATGTAATGTCCGTGTTGTCCCAGTAAAATAAATGAAGTATCATCCCAGCATCAAGCGTAATAATGCCTTTCCTGGTGTTGATGAACCTACCAGTCTATGCATAAGGACGGAAGAATGAAATGTGCACGTGCGCCTTCTGACAAACAAACAAACCGGCAAGCTTCTGCGTATCAAAACCACATTATCTGTTTTGTTAAATGTACTAGTTATCGTCTGTAAAAAGGTTATAGTTTCTCATAAATCAGTACTATAGCAGCATCAACTGAGATGCAGTCACCACACTGATGTGCCACAAGGTAGTAGCACTATGAAAGGCAGCTCCTGGTGGTAACATCAACCTGCTTTAGAATTGATATTGCCTCATCCTTATTTGCATCCAGATAGTGAAGGGGCAGGATAATCTGTTTGTACATCTCAGTAAAACACTCTCTCTTCTTGTGAAGGTACCAGAATTGCCATTGCCTCTTCCAGGTTGGTGTCACAATGGGATTCTTCCACATTAAACTGCCCTTTCTGGTTGTCCTGGTCTAGAACTGCTGGTCCTCCCACACAAACCCTGAGTAACTGCAGCTTAATGCATGTCTCCACCCTGTGAACTCCCCTTCAGGAGCCATCCCTGCCTGCCAGCGACCAGAAATTGCTGCTGAAATGCTGTTCGTCATATCGCTGAGTCTTTTCTCAGTCCTTCTGCAACAGTAGGACCATCATTAAGCAGCGGTAGATCATCTGTGGTTCGGCATTGTGTGAAGCAGGTACAAGGAAGGAGCACTGGCCCTGAAGTTCCTCCGCCAAGTGCATTAAGAAGCCAAGAACAGTGCTGCAGAGGATCTCATGGAAAAGGAGCGTTTTCTGCCACAGCGTACTGTAGCGCAAGTCCTAGCACGGCTTGAGCTGGTGACGCTGTAAGAACAGTGATGGACGTTCCCATCAGTGTTGGCACTAAGCTTGCAAAATAAAGGGAGGGAGACGGGCAGGACAATGGGCTCTGTCCATGCCTGCACTTTAAGATTTCAGGTGATATTCTTGGGAAAAATAATAATTTCCCACGCACACAATCCTGGATATAGTATACCACAGTGAGCTCATGCCCACGGTATTTAGGTGGTTGTGAGGGAAGGAGGTTGTGATTGCAGTAGGTAGTAGTCCAGGATTATTGAAATTTGGCCTGAGCTCTTAGTATGATAAACTGGTGTAGCGTCCTCAGTGGCATGGCCTCAGATGTGGGTGCAGTTCATAGAAACATAGGATCAATTAGGTTGGAAAAGACCTTTAAGATCATCCAGTCCAACCATTAACCTAACACTGCTAAGTCCCACTAAACCACGTCCCTTACGAACCGCATTTATACGTCTTTTAAATACTCCAGGGCTGGGGGCTCCCCCACCTCTCTGGGCAGCCTGTTCCAGTGCTTGACCACCCTTTCTGTGAAGAAATTTCTCCCAATATCCAATCTAAACCTCCCCTGGCGCAGCTTGAGCCCATTCCCTCTCGTCCTATCGCTTGTTCCTTGGGAGCAGAGCCCGACCCCCCTCCCTGCCCCCTCCTGTCAGGAGCTGCAGAGCGATCAGGTCTCCCCTCAGCCTCCTCTTCTCCAGGCTGAGCACCCCCAGCTCCCCCAGCCACTCCCCATATGACTTGCTCTTCAGCCCTTCACCAGCTCCGTTGCTGTTCTTCGGCCACGCTCCAGCCCCTCAGTGTCCGTCTTGTCGTGAGTTGTTGGCTCGTGAGAGTTTAGGGGCTAGCGCGTGCCTCCATCACACCCCAGCAGCATTCCTTGAGGAAATGCTAGTACAAGGTTGACTGCAGTGATGTACAGATTGCTAAAGCGTGTAAGTTAAGGGAAGAAAGCATCGTGATTCGACTCACAGTTTCTGTGACATGTGTCGTGTGTTTGCATGTGTATGTATTGAGCAAAATGTGGGTTTGCAACCTTAAGTTTAAATAATCAAAACCTTGTATATGGAGTTACCTAACTATGGCTACCAGCGAGTAGCCTTGTTTTCTAAAGAGAGGTAATCTCTTTTATTAAATCTGCTGTCGTAACAGGAAAGAAAGAATGAAGATGTTTCTGGGGGCACAGCCTTGCTTCTGTCACTTCAAACCATCACAGCATTTGTCTTTCTGGGAGAACTGGGTGGCACGGCTAACAGACAAGGGTTGTACTTACTGTAGGTAATTTCAGTCATGACTGTGCTTTGGAGGAATCTTTTTGGTCTTTCTGGGGAACCAAAGCTAAGAGAGAGCAGGTAACATCATTGTGGTACTATCAAAAATGTATTGACATAGTTCTTCCAGGAATAGGATGAGAGAAAAGCAGGTCGCGCTTCTGTTGCTTTGAATCCTTCCTGGTATGTTACGATAGGAAGAGATTCGTTTTCACATGGTTGTTCATGAAAGTCTCCCACCGGACAACCAGATAGCTGTTCAGGCATTTCTTTGCTTCTGTGGAAATGCCGTGCCGTAAAAAGCAAGAATTATATTAAATCGGGTTGCACTTTATAGTCAATGTCTTTCTCACCTGGAGGGAAGTGCTAAGCAAAAAAGCATTAATAGTGCATGTGGTGTTAGGAACAAACAATTCTAATGAATTCTAATGACTTGTACTTCCTAAACTGCTATGCGAGAAATAATAAAGTTCCCAGAAAAAGGGTTCAGTCTCACCTCATTGCTTTTTCCAGTTGACACCTTCTCTGAGAAAAGCAAACAGACTATCACGCCAGCCGGGATGTTTTTATTTTTACAGTTTTATGCGACTAAGTTTCATCAGCCATTATTTATCATTTATGGTGGGGGTTTTCAGTTAATAAACGGAACTAGGATTCCCTATGGATTTGGTTGCTATTCCTTTGTTACAATCCCTCCGTTTAACTTCTTCAAATCCCTCTTCTGATATCAAGGTCTTGACTACAGCGCCTGCTGCCTGTGATGCCAGCCTGCCTGGCATCAGAAGCGGTTTATGTTAACTTAACCTACAAACATCCACAAAACTCTTCTGCTTCCCTTTAAATCTCTCCTTAAAAGTCGGTCAGCCTGCTTGTAAAGTAACAATAATTATAATTACAATAATAATAATAGACTATGGTCAACCACTGGCTGTAGTGTGATGTAATGTCAGTATGATTTTTCAGTTCCATGTATCGAATATATCTACCTTTGGTTTGTGCAGACCTTCATGTGTCGGTCCAGTTTTAGTTGTAATTCCTTGTAATTGTTTTTGCACGAAGAAACACAGCCTGAACTGTGAGTGGGGCTCCTAAGCAGTGTCAAAAAGACTGATAATATATGTTATAAAATCTTACCAGTTTAGAACTGTTCCAGGTTATAGAGCAAAACCCAGCCCTAAAGTTAGCAACTATATGGCCGTTCAGTTTGTGTCTATATAAATGCAATAGCTACAGTTTTAGAAAAAAATAACAAAGATGACTGACGGATCTCATGAGGTTATCATCAACATCATCTAGCTGAAGGTGTCCCTGCCCATGGCAGGGGTTGAGCTGGATGGCCTTTAAAGGTCCCTTCCCACCCAAACCATTCTGTGATTCTATGATCCCCATTAATTCCATCCCTAATTAAAAAGTAGCTTAATTCCAGTCATTATTATATGATAATTAAACAAGTACTGATATTTATTACAGTGCTAATCAGTGCACATGGAAAATACTGTCTTTTTTTGTTATGTGTGACCTACACGCTGGTTCTTGCCCACAAAACACTGAATAACGGTAGCAAATGTTATCTGTCACACTTTTGACATGGATATACTTTTAACTTCTGCTGCTTGAAATCCTTACCTGGCTCAGGACCCTTCAGACCCTACGTAATTGTCCTTCCTGAAATTTTTCCAATTTCAGAATTTCAGGTGTCAGCCATTGACTTCAGGCTCATCAATTCCAGATCTGACTGATGGAGCATTCTTTTTTCTTTTTTTTTTTCTTTTTTTTTTTTTTTTTAATTGGCTTCTGTGACAGCCCTTAACCCTCAAGTATAGATTGCTTTTCCTGAGCTCTGCATTTTCCATGTCTCTGTACTCTGATGGAAGCAAATAAATAACATTGCTTTGCCGCACGTCAGCAGTCTCAGATAGGAGAACTGGTTAGAGCAGAAGGCAGTTTGGTAAATTTTGTTTACTCTTGCTTTTTTGTAAAGGTCCCTTTACAGGGTGATTGTCCAGCACAGCAAAAAGTCTCAAGACTTAGTTCCTTTTATTTATTGAGGTTTATAGACTTCTGAGGTCTCAGAATTGTCCTGGTTTTGTTCTGGACCTTCATCAACTAAGTCTGAAAGAAGACAAGCAAGTAATTAGACCTAGGCTTAATGGTGCTTTTCTTCAGAATGCGTAACAGTTGATTTCCCTACTTAGGAAAACTGTTGACACAAAATCGCAGTGATTAATCTATTTCTTATTTCTCATTTTTAGACAAGATTACTCTCATATCTAGACAAGATTACCGAGAACAGATGTGACAGCAACTTCGGTTACATCTGGATCTCATAGGTTTTACTACAGGTAGGAGACAGTTAATAAGAGTAAATACTATCGATGGAAAGAAGTCAAGATCTTTGCTGATTTTATTAGAATCATGGCAATTACCCATAAAAGCTTGTTGACATGTTTAGGAAGATGATGGGGAAATCTAAGAACAGAATATCATCCGTCCTGGGTTAGACCAAAAAGCTGTTTAGTCCAGTGTCTTGTTTCCAGTAGTAGCCAAAACTGGACACTTAGAGAGGGAGTTGGTCGTGGCAGAAGAGGCCGAGGTAATATTCATGCATAAATATGTTTTGAAAAAATAAAGGAAGATAAACAAGTGCTAGGGCTGGCAAGCTCAAACTTGCGATACCTTCTATAAAGACAATTTAAGGTATTTTAGCTTCAGAATTGACTTTATGACATTTCTGGGAAAAAAAAAAAAAAAACGTGGGTGAGTAAATTGTTTAAAATGGCTCCTAAGTGACGGCATAGCTGCGTTGTGCTATTGCGTCTTTATTCCTTTCTTCCAAGCGTGTGCTGAATGCAGAGGACGCTCAGGATCCCTGTTTCAAGCCTTCCACCAGCGTCTGCTGTTTGTGTTCCGATAGCATCTGCTGCTGCTGCACGACGCTTCGGTAGGTGAGAGCGGGCAGTCCCTGCTTGGAGTCTGACTGAATTAAACCCAAGGAGACCTCAGTAACAGAAGTACCCGCAGCTGTGAGTTTTCTTCTACGGATCCCTGGCATCATGAGATGCTTCCCCCCGGCACAGTTGTCAAGAGGAGTCCTTGTCCTGGCTTCCAGCCTACGGTGCTGTCATTTCCTCAGTTATTTCTAGGTCTAGTTACGCAGCGAGGGATGGCATTTCAGACGTCATGGCTGAAGGAGTTAGCACCTACTTCGGTGCTAACCAGCAACGTACTAAGGAAAACACGCATTTTAGTTTTGCAAAGGACACTGTCATGTGTTTCAAGCTACTAAAAGTTCATGCGATGTGCGCCTCGGAGCTCGCGTGGAATGGGAATAAAGATTGCCGATATCTTGATTTGTGCTCTCTGGCATAGGCTGATCTCTGACCTCCCAGCTGCTTGGCTAATGTCACTTTTTCTAAGCATTGTGAAAAAAAAGAGAATTTAAGCAGTTTGAATTCTCGGCTTCTACGGCTGCCACGTTTGTCCCAGCTCCCAGGTATCTGAGGTTCCTGCTTCTGAGTGCATCTTCTGAGTTTCTCTGCCAGCGACGGTTTGGGGATTTCTCCTCAGGTGTCTGGATAGTCACGTTTTCTGGTGAGATTATGGAGGCAGAAGAATCTCTCCTCAGTAGCTGATTCAAGAATATTTGTCTTTTTTTCTGTTAGGTTGATGGGCTGTGGCAGATGCCAGCTCTCACGAGCATCTCAGAAGGGGAATTCAGTTACATTCCTTTTAAACTAGAAGTTTTGGTAAAATAAGGTTGATCTGCCCTGGAAGTCCCAGGCTCATAAAAGCAGCTCTTGTTACTCCGGTGGTGTTGTGTACGTGGTTACAGCAGCCTCCTGGCTTCAGGAACAATCCCATTTTTCTGTCACGGTTATACAAGGAAATGTAGTGCCATCCACACAGAGTTACAGTTTTTTGAAAAGATATTCCCTAAAAATGTATAAATGACCTCAAGAAATTCCCTGGACGGGGAAAGGCTTTATTGTACGTAATAAAGAAGACAGAATTGTGCTATTAAGAAATCTTTTAACCAGATGTTCGTATTTAATGTTTTTCTTTGCCTTTATCACTGTCAGCAAGGATTTAGCTGGAAAATTGAGGACACTGGTATTTACAGAACTGGAATGAACTTGTGGAAGCGTCTCATAACGACACTAAAACCAGATCGCAAATGGTGAATTGCATCCACTTTCTTATCAGAAGAACAATTTGTACAAGTTGTTACTTACAGTAAAATTAATTCGGTGAAAACTCGTGCTGTTGCATATGTCCCGTGGACGTATGGGATACGTGCGTGCTGTCCTCTGTGGTCTGTACGCTCCGTGCACCACCCGGGCAGTCCTTAGAGGCTGGCAGCACGCTGCGGTCTGGGCTTCGCATCTCGGACACGCTCCGCCGTGAGCTTGCCTTATCCCCTCCACCAAAATGCAAAACCGTGTGATTCATTCACTTCCCCTAAAATTGTTCAGAATCCTGAGGTGGTGTTTGTTGTGTCTAAGCGTTTAAGTCACAGTGTTTAAGGAAACCGTTTGTCCCTCCCAAAGGAAAAAACCCAGCTGACGCGCACAGAAACTGTGAAACGAGCTGTTGCTGGTCAATACGGTTCTGGTTGCAAAAGCTGCCGCTTCTTGTCGCCGTTTCTCTCACAGCTGCACGTAGTTTTCTGGCGTGCATGGCAGGAGAATGCAAGGCTGGTAAGTGAATCTTGAGGAAAAAAGGCGAGTTTTGCAGTGTAGATGCGGACAGAGCATTCCTTGCATTCGGTCAAGAAGAAGTAAGTAGGGAGATAAAGGGGCAGAGGGAAAGCGCTGTTAATTAACCGCTCGTTACCACAGGTTGTGTTTGTATGTTCACTAGCAAAATTAACGGCTTCCAAAAGTACCGCGGTCTGGCATGTCCATTGGCTTTCCAGTGCATTCTCATCCTATTTCTGCTTTTTTGTACAGTAAGAAGTTCCTTTTCCAAAGGAGCACATTCATTAAATATCTTATGACCAAATCATTTCTTGGTATAATGTTATATTTAGAGCAACGTTAACGTTAAACGTGCAGCATAATTATTTCTGGGCAAATCTGTCCTAAGCGAGGACTGAGAACTGAAGTGCTTTTGCACTCAAATCCTACGTGGAGAAGGAATGCAGTAAGACGCACAGGGACTGTCGTCTTTGTGATTTTATATGTTTGACATCCAGGTCATTTTTTTTTTTTTTTTTAATGGTTGTTTGATTCTCCGGATTACTGGGCTCTGAAAATTGTTGACTGGAATAAGCTAATGAGT
Organism: Pelecanus crispus; assembly: GCF_030463565.1. Taxonomy (NCBI): domain Eukaryota; kingdom Metazoa; phylum Chordata; class Aves; order Pelecaniformes; family Pelecanidae; genus Pelecanus; species Pelecanus crispus. The sequence goes on from NC_134645.1 coordinate 132,602,896, forward strand.
CTCAAGGCAATTCCCAGTGTTCACGCATCCGGAAGAGGAGCAGGCTCCGTGCAGCTGCGCTGGGAATGTCAGGGAAGGCAAAAGCTGCGAACGCCGTCGGGGCGAATGCCTTCTGCACTGTTGTGCTGTAGAAAACTGAAGTTGGCAAGAATTAATTTCAGTATTATCTGCGGTAAATCTTCCTGAAAGTGAATGCTAAGATGATGGCAGGTGCAAACCTGTGAATAATCCATGTTCCAAGAAAGCATGGAGGAAAGTGTGGCATTTTTCTCCATTAGGATCTGCACAAGCAGATGTTGGATGTTGGATGTTGGATGTTGGATGTTGGATGCTGGATGTTGGACGCTAGATGCTAGATGCTAGATGTTAGATGTTAGATGTTGTCTAACGTGCAAACTGAGCTTTTACCTGTGCACGGACGACCCTGCGCATTTTTGCGAGTCTCATTTTAAAGGCTGATGGATGTATTTGGATATCACTGGAGGGTAAACGTAGGCAAATATTGATTCTGTGATAGCAGCTGCTGTAGTTGTTCTCTCCCAGCGGCTTGGATTCGCCGGCAGAGCTGTGCGGGGCCGTCCCGCGTGGGCTCCTCGTCTCCTCCCACTCCCTGCACAGCCACAAGCGCACAAAGCCTGGGTGGCTGCGGCAGCTTGGCGTTGGGAAACTCTCAGCGTTTAAAAATGCCAATAATGGCAGCGTCGGTCCGTGGTTGTATTTTATAGGGCAGTAAGGAACGCGAGGCTCTATCAGTTTGTTTCTTCCAACTAACTTTAACTTGTTAAAATAAAAACCAAACAGATGGTGTATGTGGTGGCTGTATAAATGATTGCTTGTTATAATACATCTTTGCTTAATTTCTTTAAACATTTCAAATAGTTGCCCTAATTTGAATGGTTCCTACGTTTGCTAGCACTACTAGGCAATACCAAAATTTAGTTTTATCTTTATTTTCATGTAACAGACTGTGAAAAGCAGTTAGACTGGAGTAGAAGCAGCTCTTCAAGTTTCTTTGTGCAAAGCAATTTCTGCTGCTGCTCTTTGACCTGATGTTGTCGCAGAGCACGGTGATGTCCTTTTCCCTAGTGTTGGTTTTGTTTCCTCTTTTGTTTTGTTTTGGTTTTTTTCAAATCACTAACTGGAATAAATATTTCTATTTCAGTCCTCCTCGGCCTCTGACTAACATGAATGACACCATGGTGACCCACATGTCCTCTGGAGCACCTACACCAACAAAAAGGTATGCGTGCCGTGCAATAGTGGTTGTTTATTTCCATGAGAGGTAAAAAACCACAGAGTATGGATTTTGTATCACTAGGACTCTTCTAACAGATTTCAAACAACCCTGCCACTTCAAAGTGTGTGTGCAGCATTCATAATGTAAGGAATTGTTTGCAGCGCTTCATTTTCTTCTCTCTGAAGAGTGATTTTCTTTTATTGGAATAGATGTTATTACGTGAGTGTGACTGAAGAAATATCTAAAGAGCGCTAAAGAGATTTTTGTTTTTCTTTTTAAATAGAGCATTACTTCCAAAGCTGTTCTGAGAAAGGCTGGTCTTGTTGTATCATAGGCTCCTCTGCTTACAAAGGATTACTCTGTTCTGCTGGAGACATTTCACATAACAAGTATACTGCGTTGCTGTTGTTAGCACTTGTTCTCCACACCAAACGCTGCTGAGCTGCCAAAGCTCTTTCAAGTTGCCCATGTCTACTAGAAGCACTTAGGTTTGAGTTGAATTTGGGTTTACATTTACTTAGTTATATATACGTAAATTGATGGATGGATGGATGGATGGATGGATGGATGGATGGATGGATGGATGTAAACATGAAAAAAACTAATTGAATCATGTATTTGCACTTTTCTTTTTTGCTAAGATATGCTAGGGAGAATACCAAGGTGGTTCACTGGAGACTTCACTTGTCCAAAGCTGTGAATGAATAAATGTCCTCTGCAGGGAATGAGAAACTGAACTGTCACTATTTTAGTGACAAGGCGGTACTCAAAAGGCAAACCAGATCCCTCATTTTCAGCAGCAGTCCTTCAAAAAGAACTAAGCAAAGATCCATGTACTTTCCTTCTACTTTCCCAGACAAAAAAAAAACCAGTTGTGTGTGCAGGTTTGAGATGGCTACATTAAAATTATTTCAAACTGTCTAAAAATCATCCCGTGTAGTGCCTACAAACACTACACAGCATGCAGTACACTGTATGACTTCAAATATGAGATATGGTAGAGTCCCCATCACTGGAGGTTTTCAAGATGCGTTGGACGAGGTGCTAAATAATCTTATCTAGGCTACCTTTCCCACGAAAGGCTGGACCAGATGACCTTGTGAGGTCCCTTCCAACCGCGGCTGTTCTATGATTCTATGAAATACACCTTATACCATGAAATACGCCTTTTGCTGAATTAGAAGCAAAGAGGCTGAGAGAGCAGACAATTCCCAAAGCCAGTGCTTTACAGAGTATTCATATATGCAGTCCTTAAACACATGACCCGTAACATCTCATTTATTGGGTTGCAAGCAACCTGGTGGGCAAGGTCTTTTGCATTGTCTCTGCTTTGGGGTCCAAGTTTGTTCGCTGTAGCGCAGACAATCGTCTTCAAATATCAGGGAAGATCCTGCTTTAGGCACGTGTGTCCTCTCTGCACACAAGCTTGAAACATTGCCTGAGTAGCAATGTCTGCACGGTTCTCCTGCGGCCTCCTCATCTTCTTGCGTAAAAGGTCTTACAGAATGGAATGGTACAACCCGCTGTCAGTTCTGACTCAGGAGCAACAGTTAATTTGGGTAGTGATCGCCTAGTTCCTTAGTTTCTACTTTTTGTTTAACCAGCTTTTCCCGTTTTCTCAATCCAAACTGGATAATTCACATTTAAAAAATCACTAATTGCACAGTCATCAAGACCATCTCGTCTGTCTGGTAGGGAGAGCTTCCTGATGCCATCCTGTCGTGTTCTGGCTCACCAGCATTTCACCATTTTCCAGTATGTGATTAGTTTCTGTGCTGGTCAGTGGATGTGATAGGTGCCTTTTTGTGTCATGGAATAACGTAGTCCCAGGAACTATTAATTCCTCTGCTTCTTTCCACTTGGAGATCTCTCTCTTTCTCAGATTGTGTCTACTGTGTTGTCTATAAAAATCATGTCTGATCTGGAAGAAGAGGACAGAGTGAAACTTGAGTCAAGATTATCCACAGCAAGTATCTCTGCATTTCTTGCTTTGCAAAATACCAGGAGACAGACTTATGCAAAATACAAGCTTAGCACTGAATATTCTGCAGGATGGTCTCTGAGGGAGGAGGTGAAGCAATCCTCCACAGATGCGCTTTTCAGTTGCTGATTTAGTTCAAGCACACGGAAACAAATACTTTATTACTAAAAGAGCAGATGAGAAGATGAAACAAGTGTTGGCTTTATTGCCAAGTACCACTATTGATCCTTAAGTAGATTTTACCTAAGGAAACACCTTTTTTTTTTTTTTTTCCCCACGCCAATATCCAGAAATTCATTCAGGATATGTCTTTCAGATCATAATCTACCAGCTCTGTTTCTGTTCTTCTGCGGGCAGGGCCTAGCCTACCTATTCCCTTAATTTGAGAAGAGGGACACCACAGAAGATGCTAGGAAAATACCATAGCAAGCACTAATCCAAAATAAGAAGAAGGCTTGATATTACGACCTGACCCTTCAACTTGTTTTCTTGGCCACATGGACCTTACAATATGCTGTTAAGATAAGGAATAGCAGAACAGCATTTTTGTATGGGATAATGAAGGGAAAGAAAATCAACAGCTTGTGGTAAGTAGGTGTTAGAAGGTAAAGTAGTGTTGAAGGTAAACACTAATTAGATTATGACAAGACCTCTACCAATGACAATTCAGAGGTTTTAAGGGTACAAGAATTTTGTGCTGGTATTGTATCCTGTCACCCATGATGACAAGTAGCTGATGCTTAGCTAAGACGATAAGCAGCAAGTCATTCAGTCAAGTCAGTAAGTCAAATTTTTCTCTTGGTTTTTGCATTTGCTCCCATCTTGCAACACTCATCAGTTTACTTCCTGATTGGCAGTATGTGTAGAGACCAGTGCTTCATAAATCCAGCATCCAGAAGTGAGTTCTACGATTATGACCTGTTTAAGACAGCTCTTCCTTTTTTGTTCTAATATTCACCTCCTTCATGCTATTGAAAGTTGGATGTATCCCACCTGCTTCTAGTCTAAGAGTTCTTGTCTACTTAATTTTTCCTTGCACAGAAGGTAGTCTGTAATTTGGATCATGCTCGTTGTCCTTATCAGTACCTCTTCTTCTTTCAACATTTCTTTTTGATGTGGGGTGACCAGAACCACACCTAATAGTCAAATCTGAGCGCACTTTGGTGTTCCAGTCCCATGTTCTTCTGCTTGTGTGAATTGCAGGGATCCGTGTACCTCTTGTGAGCAGAGACTGTCCCAAAGGTACGCAACTAAAGAAATCTTTCTCTTCTCTGATGTGGGCAAGGATATGCATGGATCTGGAGTTCATCACAAGAATCCCAGAAATACTGGATGTAGAAGCTGCAGTGATCAAGGGCTTTTCAACAGTGCTACCAAGATTAGTATTGTGACTAATGAGAACATGATAGAATCAGCAACAGGGCTTTAGAATCAGCAACACCCTTTGGCTTGGAGCATTTTTGTATTTATAAAGGAGCAAGGTCTCTGCTGCTGTCTGTTGTCCAAGACAAGATCAGGTAGACCAAGGATAATTCAGAAATAAAGATTTGAGAAATCAGACCTGTTTGGACATACAGATGTCATCTACGTCTACGCACCCTGCAAGTGTCAGCTACCAAGACTTGCTTAAAAAGTTCTTCATAAGAATCAGTTGTCATTTGCTAACTCAGACCTCATACATCTGTAGAAGGGAGCTGAGTGAGATCATCAAGAAAGCCTGGATGGTAACAAAAATGTCAAGATAGGCTACTTCAGCCATTGGGGCCGATTCTTGGACACAGTTATTACCGAACAATGTACCAGTTGATTGCAGGCAGCTCATATTTTGAAAAATGTGCAAGTAACTGTAGGTGACTTCCCATTTAAAAGCACAGAATTTTTCTGTACTCTGATAAATAAGCCATTTCCTCAGCGATTCAAAGGTACACTGAGGTAACTCAGGACAAAGACCCCTATAGCACATATGCTTTACAGATACCATCCCCAGCAAAGGCTAAGAAAAGAAGTTGGAATAAACATGGAATAAACACCAAAGAAACAACCTGATTCTGCAAAACGATCGTTGCGTCATCCTTTGTCCACAGTTTGCTCTTCCTGAGAGGCAAGACATTCGCAGAAGTGTGGAATGGCACTAGAGCAGTCCCGAGCATCTTTAGAAAGCTGAAATCATCTTACTTCCAAGTGTCGTCTTCTGTCAGGCATCATGAGAACTCACAGGCAGCAAATACATGGTGGATGCCATCATCTGTGATCACCCTACCCCTATTAGTGCCTGCCTCTTACCAAGGTCCTGGCTCATCCCTCTTCAAGGATCCCACTTCCAGAATTCTGTTAGGAAAGGTTACTTCATCGAGCAGATTCTGCAAGAGTTCATGGGAAGAGGCTTCTTCTCTTTATACTTGCTTATTCCAAAGAAGGCATGGGGTATTTATCTTTTCCTGGACCTGGGGGGAACGGACAGGCTGCCTCAGGTACAGGTAGTAATGTTTGCCTCCATCATTCCAGCTCCTCAGGCTCTCAGCTTGCAGAACGCATACTTCTCCATAACCACTCAACAGGCCCCTGGGGATGTACCTGAGGCTCGCAGTGGGACCCAAACACATCTCTCGAAAGGTATTGTCATTCAGACTCTGCTTCGTGCCTTTGTTCTTTGCAAAATATCTAGTTGTGGTGGCTACGTACACCTGTCCAAGTCTAATCAGGGTTGGTTTGGTTTTAATCACGTAATAATGAGAAATGCAGGTCTTCATCAGAGCTTCGCTGTTTCTTCAGCTGAGGTTCTACAAGGAGTGACCGGTGAAAGCCATTTCAGATTATAGCATTTGTATGATCCAAGCTGTTCCATCTCTGCAAGGCTTGCTTGCTGGCATTACTGAGTTGAACTACGCTGAAAAGTACTTCTGAAGTAGCATAGATTATCTTAATCTGGCCGTGTGCACAAAGAAATGCTGCTTACCAGGTTTTACTTGATACCGCTAAAACTTTGGCTCAGGTCAAGCATACATATTTCAAAAAGAATATGGAAACACTGCAAAATTAATTAGAAGAGAGCTATAGAAATACCTGAAAGCTGGAAATGTGATGCTAAAGGAGCGTGATCCGTTTAGTTTATTAAGGGAGGTAGAGATGTGAGCTGGTTGCTGGTTTACAAATATTTATGGAAATATATCCAGTAGCAGGGGTTTTTTTTAGCCTTGCATAGAAGGGCATTTCAAGGTCCACTAACTTCTACATCACCCCTGCATACAGCCAGGCAAACTGGATGCTCACAGAATCTGTGCATTTAGTAGTAAGCACGAAAGCAAAAATACTTGGCTCTTGCCTCGGTTTGAAAGAGATTCCATATTTGTCTCAGCATATGCCCATCCATATATGGCGTAAGATTTCCCAGTATTTTGAGACTTTTAGAGAACTGGCTGAACCACTGCATACGTTGAAGCATTATTGGTTATGCAGAAACACATTGGGGTGCTGGAGCGTGTCCAGGGAAGGGCAGCGGAGCTGGGGAAGGGTCTGGAGCACAGGGCTGGTGGGGAGCGGCTGAGGGAGCTGGGGGTGTTCAGCCTGGAGAAGAGGAGGCTGAGGGGAGACCTGATCGCTCTCTACAACTCCCTGACAGGAGGGGGCAGGGAGGTGGGTGTTGGGCTCTTCTCCCATGTAGTTAGCGATAGGACGAGAGGAAATGGGCTTAAGCTGTGCCAGGGGAGGTTTAGGTTGGAAATTAGGAAAAATTTCTTTACAGAAAGGGTGGTCAAGCATTGGAACAGGCTGCCCAGAGAGGTGGGGGAGTCCCCATCCCTGGAAGTGTTCAAAAAATGGGCAGAGGTGGCACTTGGGGACATGGTTTAGTCTAGTCTACCCTTGATTGACTTAGAGTAGACTTGGCAGTGTAGGTTAATGGTTGGACTGGATGATCTTAAAGGTCTTTTCCAACCTCAACGATTCGATGATTCGATGATTCTATGATCATCTAGTTTGTCGGGGCATAGAAGCACGGGTCAGGGTTGTCTTTGTCTCCTCCATTTCTTTAAACCTGGAAAATGTGCAGGTGTCAGCAGTTAATAACAGAGTGAGGTAAGGAGGAGAAACAGGGTTTTCCCCCTTCAAAAATTTCTTATATTTCTATTTTGTCGGTTCACATATGTCTGATTACAATGTTTTCCCCAAGATTTATTACAGTTACTATGGCTCTAGGTTAATCCATGATGTAAAAGATCATCGCTGACTAAAATTACGGGCCTCATTTCCCTAGCTGGAGGCACTGTCACATCTTGGCAGCATGAAATAAAGATAGCAGGGTCGCTGAGGCTGCTTTGTGTGAGCCGAACGGGGTTCGGGTCCGCATTTTAATGTGCTGGAGCTGTTCAAACTGGCCACTTTTCAGTGGCTTGGCTTCTTTTTGAAAGCTGAATTTGTTCCTGAATTTGACTGTATTTTATATACCTGGAAAAAAACGATGGATGAGAATGTTAGAAGTTACATGTTTGCCCGTCTGTGGACGCACAATTCATCCTGAAAACGGGAAGGATAGGGCTCAACCCGACTTCGAATGCCCTCAGTGCTGAAAAAGAATGAAAGGGCATCAGCAAAGCACAGTAGCATTTGCTAGAAAGAGATTTGATTTCTGTGGTAGTGATATTACAGTGTGAGCAAAAGGTAGTATCCTCCCTAAATCCTTGCCATTCTGAAGAGCATTTTACATTTGTTTATACCTTCATCAAACTTTCTTCCTTCACGCTAATATATTCCAGCTTCCACAGGTAGACCAACCCAAGAGTAAGGCTTTTTGTTTTGCTTTGCTTTCTTTCCCCAAAAGATGGAGCAAATATGGATCAATTTATTTGAAGGCAGTTGGAAGGAATAGTAAATGGATAGCTATACATGATTTTGTTGGAAAAAAGAGAACTGCTTCTGCAATTTTTTTAATTGCATCCACATACTATGAGGAAGCTGCTGTCCGCGAGGTTTCCTGTAGATATGGATATAACTAGATATAGCTGTCCAGGTAGGTGTAGCTAACGCAGAACCTCAGCGGAGGTCTGTACTGAGTAGCGTATATAGTGCGGAAAGCCTTTTTCATGTGCTTCCTGGTGATGTTTTTAATAAGAGAAGGAATTTAGTCATAATTGTGGATTGCACTAAATTATTTGTGAAAACCGGCCTCATTCCAGCTGTAATGCGTTTGTCGCAGGTGCACACGCGGAGGGTTTGGGTCTCTCTAGGAGGCACACAGGTTTTCTGCTTTGTCCCCAGGCTTCTCTGCGACCAGAGCTCGGCTGCGTGCCACGGCTCCTCCATACTGACCACCGCAAAAAAAAAGTTACGCCAGTCTGCATCCAGAAAATACGTTATCGCCCACGGGAGAGAGGCCGAAATCAGAAACTCTTGCTGGGGGAGAATGAGAGAGGTCTCTGGCTTGTGCTTGACAGCTCTGGCCTCGAGAAGCCGAGGCACCGGTTTCGTTCCTGGAGGCGGAGTAGGCAGCCCTCATCCTGGGTCTCGAGGGCTGTGGCCGGCGGGGCGAGGGAGGGGGCTCTGCCCCTCTGCTCCGCTCTGCTCAGCCCCCCCTGGAGCCCTGCGCCCAGCTCGGGGGCCCTCAGCACCGCACAGACAGGGACCTGTTGGAGCGGGGCCAGAGGAGGCCACAGAAATGGTCCGAGGGCTGGAGCAGCTCTGCTCTGAGGCCAGGCTGGGAGAGCTGGGCTTGTGCAGCCTGGGGAAGAGAAGGCTGCGGGGAGACCTTCCTGCGGCCCTGCACTGCTGGAAGGGGCTGCAGGAAAGGTGGGGACAGGCTTTGGAGCAGGGCCTGCAGCCACAGGACAAGGGGGAATGGATTTAAAACTGAAAGAGGGGAGATTCACACTAGAGATAAGAAAAAAATTGTTTTTGCTGAGGGTGGTGAGGCAGTGGCACAGGTTGCCCAGAGCGGTGGTCGATGCCCCATCCCTGGCAACATCCCAGGCCAGGTTGGACGGGGCTCTGAGCACCCTGCTCTGGTTGAAGCTGTCCCTGCTCATGGCAGGGCAGTGGAACTAGATGATCTTTAAGGTCCCTTCCCACCCAAACCCTTCTGCGATGCGATGATTCTACGATTCTTGTGATGGTTCCATCCGCTCGTTGCCCACGGGCTGCCAAAAGACGGGACAGGGGCCAGCGGCACTGCGGAGCTTCTCGCTCTTCCAGGACGCAGTGAACGCCGCCATTCAGCGGCAGGGCGGGATGGGAACATCTTGTTGTGATTTCCTGCTGTTAAAAACATGAAAATAACCTCCCTTTGACAACTGTTTTGTTGGGAGTAAGACTGAGCCAAAAGAACAGGATTTTAATGCTTGAGCTCACTTTTTTGGTGGCCTAAAAAGTGAAAAACAAACCAACCAAAGGAGCCCTCGTCAGTGCTCCTCTTCAGTCCACGCACATCTCTCAGAGGAACCGCGGTCGTTTCCAGCCTCCTCATCCTCTGCCTTCAGTGGGAAAATATCCAGAGGGACAATGAACTCTTCAGAGCCCACCATTTCCATAACGATATTTTGCACGAGGCAGGGAGCTTTTGGTCGTCCCTAAAATACTGTAGACAGAATGAGGTCAGAGAAAGTTTTTTCTAGTAAGCAGGGAGTTCTGGGAACAGCAGTGTAGCTATGGCCATGCTCAGCTGTGGATTTTTTTTCACATTTGCCTATGTAACGTTAGAATTTTGACATTTTTCATCTCGCAAAATGTAAGTTTCCAAATGAAAAAAGCTGATCGATTCGATGGCATGTTTACATTTGATAGTGTTGCATCAGATGTGGGAGACAGATGTTCTGTACATTTATTGAGACATTTACAAAGGGGAAATTTTAATGCAACCCTGTCTATAATTGTTACCTATGATACAACAAAACACAGTATTTCTCTGATCTTTGCAGCCAGCAAGCCTTTCTAAATAAATGGAGGTGATTATGTCTCTTCTGTAAGACTAGGCCAAGCCCATTAAACGTTATTTGGTTTAGCTAATTTATTTTAAATTACTTCAGGAATAACATTTTTTTCCTCCTGCTGTGGTCAATGTGCACTATTCTTTTTTCAGTAATTCTGTTCTCAAAGACAACCTGTCCTCAATTAGGTTAATGACGTGTATTTCCCTCTTTAAATACCCTTCTGCATCATTTGTTTTCTCAGCAGCCGTGGTCAGTCTGTAGGTTATGCGGCATCTTTTGCATTGCAGATCCGTGTTAGAATTTAAATGCATTGTATTTCGTTCTTGTTAATGTATATACTATGTGAAAAGATGGATGGATCATTCTCTGTTTTTTCCTAAAAGGCTTGTCTACGTCTCTTGCCATTATGTGTCCTATAAATGTGTAAGAGTGACAATCATCTCAACTGCTCGGTTGTCTGCAGCGGAGACATTTCCTCCTCAGCTAGCTGCAGTAGGCTCCCACGTAGCTTATGTGGACAAATCAACTCTTCTGGAATGTGATAGAGCAGACCTGATTTAGATGTCCACTGTAAGACGAGAACAGTCTAGCAATGCCTGTTTTCCTTCCCGTTGACCGTAAAGGGAGTGCAGACAGCTAGCTCATATTAAGAAGCCTCTAGTAATGTGTGTTCAGGGAGGCAAAAGTTTCTCCCTTGGACTGAGAAGGGTCTTCACAATAGAAGTCCTTTTCAACAATGTAGCCTATAAAAAGTAGTCACCGTATTTGCTACCCATAATACAACAAAACATTGCATTCTTTTTTTCTGATTTCTAAGGAGCCTGGAGACTATAGACGTTGCATTTGGTCAGGTGAAACATGTTCTTACAGCCTAAAAAGAAAACGATTTGTAACTTAAGAACTGAAGTTGAAAGGGATATGGTCACCTGCCCAGCCAATATTCAACAACCTTCTTTTCTGAGAGGTTTCATTTCCACCGACTCTAACTTGGATTGTTTTTCAGTCTTCTGCTCCTAATGTCACTGATTATCTGTTCTTCCTAGTCCCCCATACTCCTCCTGCCTTTATTTTTGTTTGTCCTTGTTTAACATTGCTGTCTCCAGTACCATCGATTACCCCGCTGAGTTCTGTCCTTCTCTGAGTTTGCAAAAATCTGCACAACTGGGTCGTTTCCAGCTTTTTGATCAGACCTCCAGAAACGTTCCTCTGCCATCAGCTCTGCATTGATGTATTTCATGTCTGTCATTGATGCTGTCCCTTGGGTTTTTTTAAGTTCTGTAACCCAGAGTGATTTTTATTTGCTTGGCTAGCTTAATTTATCTTCTGACAATTTCCAATGTGCCTTTTTTCTCCTTTGTTCCCATGTCCACATTCATCTCTCTGACATTTCCTTCTAGCTGTCCAGTCACCAATTCCACCTGAAAGTGACTGAAACTACTGTTATTGTCCGCTCTGCCATTTTTCTTTGACACAGGTGGAGTACATTCATTTTCTTATATTCTGCTTCTTAGACCTGTGTGACCTCTAGAGATCCTAGATCCATTTTAGCCATAGTTTCAGCCACAAAAAGGTTTTGGGGAAGAGAGTTCAATAGCACGAGCCTGGGTGGGTTGTGGCAGCTGGCACTGTCTGGATCGCTGTTATAGATATAGCTGGGGTGGTTGGGCATGATTGCACTGTAATACCTTACATTTAATACCAAAATAGACTTTCTTTCTAGAAAAGAGCTAAAAATATCTCTTTGTCTAGAGACAAGGGAGATACCAGCTCACATGTAACCTTGCTCAACGAAGATGTGACAATACTTTACAAGATGGAAGAGAAAGGGACAGCGAGGAGGAAGGAAGGATGAGGACCAGGGCCAGCATAATGAATCAGCCTAACAATTTCAAACAAACAAAAAAAATCTGTGTTTTATTACTTACTATTTAAAATGATATCTAGATGCCTATAGGTATTTATTTTTCACCTGTGGTTTAAAATCCTCCGGGTGCAATTATGAGTCTGTGGGATGTGGGTTATGGGGAAGATGCATTAGGTGAGAGTGTGGAGAGATTGCTGGGGAGGAAAAAATGGTCAGAAGGCATCTGCAAGGGGAGTGGTTGGGAGAATTATACACTACTCTTAAGTGGCTGTAAGATTCAAGATCAAGAGGAAAGCATCTGAGTAAAAACAAAAGAAATCTTGGGTTTGGAACCTAGACATGAAAGACGTTTCTCTCTTGCTGTTGGCATGCGGACGGTCTGGGGCTGACAAACCTCGGAGGGCGTGCGGGTACCGTGCTCTGCAGTCTCAGCCTGCAGTCAGCAAGCGCCTCGTGGGACCGCTGGGTAGGAGCAGGAGACACAGGACCTGCGGGCAAGCCAGCTGTGCGTAATCCTGGTGCTGCTTTGATGGCATCTTCCAACCTGTTTGTGTGGTGAAAGCTTTCGCCTACCTTTACACAGCTTCTCACATCAGCTGCTTTCACCTTTTCTGTAGTTGTCTCCTTTCTCCGGTAGTGCTGCTTCGGTTTATCTTGTATGCTGCCGCTGAAGTAATATTTCTCCTCCATTCCCGTTCTTCCTCCCTCTGGTTCATGATGGGTTTTTAAGTGTAGTGCAATCCAACTGCTGTCGCAGGGCTGTTGGGTCCAACAGAGCGGTGGTGATAAAAACGCCACGCCAGACGGGCAGGGAATGGGGTGCAGGAGCGTCCCGCAGCAGCACCCTGCAGGCGGAGCAGATCCAGAGTACTGCACTCTTGAGAATTTGGGTTTGCTCTCTATCACCTTTCTCATCACTTTCAAACACTTAGTTTTTTCTTTAATTTTTTTTTTTCCACTCCATTTTGCCTACACTTTTTTTTCCCTCTAGCTACCTGATCTTTGTCTGCACCGAAGTTTGTCAGCCTGGTTCACCTCCATGTTTATATACCGAAGTCATAGAAATCACAGGCTGGTTGAGGTTGGAAGGGACCTCTTGAGATCGTCTGGTCCAGCCACTGCTCAAGCAGGGTCACACAGAGGAGGACCATGTCCAGTTGGGTTTTTAATCTCTCTACAGCCTCTCTGGGCAATCTGTGCCAGTGTTTGACCACCCTCATAGGAAAAAAGTGGGTTTTTTTGGTATTCAGATGGAATTTCTTATTTTGTGCCCGTTGCCTCTGATCCCAGCACTGGGCACCACTGGAAGATCCTGGCTCCCTCTCCTTCATCCCCTCCCCGCAGGTATTTACAGACATGGATTCAGTCCCCTGAGCCTTCTCTGCTCCAGGCTGAGCAGTCCCAGCTCCCTCAGCCTCTCCTCACAGGAGGGATGCTCCAGTCCTTCAGCAGCTCGGTGGCTCTTGCTGGACAATCTCCAGTCTGCCCACGTCCCTCTTGCACTGGGGAGCCCAGCACTGGGCCCAGCACTCCCGGGGTGGCCTCGCCAGCACTGAGCAGAGGGGAAGGATCCCCTCCCTCCACCTCCTGCCAACACTGTGGTGCTGAGATGCTTTCATTTTTGTTCAAGTCATGTTTTTTTACACTTCCACATGTTCTTCCACATGTTTGGTATAAGCTTCCTGATTAAGATTTTGATTTTTTGTTTAAAGTAACTTAACAGCAGCATCCATACTCAAACAGTTTTTATCACTGCTGGCCTTCTGCAGCCACTTTGCTGGGTCTTCATTCCTCCCTGTCCTGTATCTCTTTAAATTCAAGAACACAGTTTTTCCCTGTATTCTCTGCTTTAATGATGGCCATCCGGCATGCTGCTGTTGTTGGACTGCATTACATTTCCCTGTATAACTATATCGTGTGATTTGCAGCTCGGATATACACCCCATCGTCTTTCCTGCAGATGATAGCTGGAGGTAGGGGTCTGAAGAAATTAAAAGGTTGTTTAGAGCGTTCAAGGAAAGTGGTGGCTTCCCCGTGACTTCAAGTCTCTAAGCCAGATTACATCACTGCCTGAACAGAGCGCTGCAGGTCAGTCAGAAGCACGGCTTTGATTCAGAAATTACGGTGCTGAATTTCATAGTCTGTATTACGCGAAGAATGGTGGTAATTATCCTTTTTGACCTTAACGTCTATTTAAATCAATCATGGGGGAAAGTAATGTGACAGAAAACAAGAGATCCCTCTAGATTACGTCCTGGCAACTCTTTCAAAAGCTCTTTCCCTTCTCAGTAGCCGGAGCAGCAGTGTGCAATTTTGTAAAGATTTACAAGGTTGTGAGCCAGCATAACAGAAATTTGCAGGGATTTTTTGCTGTAAATTACAGGATTTAAAATAAATTGTCTATTTTACTTGGCTTTCCTGGTAGATTTTCAGAACAGAAATTAATTTAATACACCAAAAGCACTATTTAAATACCTTCATAATTTATTGAGTTGCCTGTAAAGCTGCAGAGCCAAGTCTTAGTGTGTAAAATTTGGGGCAGGAGCCAACGAACCTTTCAAGCCTGGTCCTCACTGACGTGCAGTTACACGTTCAAGCCCCAGGCTTGACTGGAGCACCCAGACCCAAACCTTCAACCATCACCGCTGAGAAGTAGGACAAGCAGGAGTGTCCTGCAGCTCTGTGCAGATTCCTCTGACCTCATTTTTCTCTTCCCACTTAATACTGCTTCCCTTCGTCCCTCAGAAGGAGCATGGTTAGCGTTATTTCTTGCTATCTTTTGACTATTGCTTTGCACGGTGTAACCTGGTTTTGCGTACGGTGGCTGTTACATGAAAAGTGTGGTAAACATACTATAAAATCACATTTTAATGCTGCTTTGAAGAATTCAGTTGCAGCATGTGGCTAATTTGGGGGGAGCAGGTGGTATTTTGTCTTTGATACCATCTTCTGAAAACTGAAAGGTTCTGTGGTTATAGTATAGTTCTGAGTTTCTCTACCAGTGATACATTATTTTTTTTTAAAAGCAGAACGAAACAAACCCTCAGCAGCGTGTCTGACCGCTGTCCAAATTCAGGCCACATTAAGGGCCAGGCGTGATTCTGAGAGATGTCTAAAAATTTTCTTGGCAGATGTAGATATGACTCGAAGTGCCAGATAAATATAAAGTAACTTTCTAAAGGCATTTTTTCAGCAATGAACTTTCCCAGACTTCAGGTTTTAAAGGCAATCTCAGAGAGGCACAAATACAGCTGTGGCTGCATCTGCAGCAGGAACACCCCGAGGTGTCCCTGTCCCCGCCAGCCGGCCATCCTTCCCTGGTCCAGGCGCCATGGGCTGGGGGCCTTTTTCCGCAGAGTCAAGGGACCGATCCAGTTATATTTTAATCATGAAAAGAAAGGAGAACAGGGAGGGGATGGCATTGCGGTCTCAAGAGACAACGTTGCTGTTTCTCTGCTCTCGGGCTATATAAAGAAGCATTTTGCTGAAATACGTGTCTGGAAGTCAAAGGGATACCTTCAGATTCCTGAACACGTTATAAAACAATCGGTCCGTACCCACGCAGAGGGGTAGGGAATAAAAATAGCTGACATATCTATGTTGAGAACAAATCGTGTCAAAGAATGGGAATTGGGTGGTTCTGCCTGGGTGGGTGGCCTCGTGAAGGAGGGGGAAGCACTAATTTAAAACGTATTGACTCATAAAGCTCTTGACACTATCCCATATGGTATTTTCATAAATAAACTAGGTAAATGTGGACTGGTTGAAACTGCTGTTATGTGGGTGCAACAGCAGTTGAAAAATTACAGTCAGAGAAAGAAAATATCAATATTTTCCTACAAAAGAGGGAGCATGTGCCAGGTGGGATCCCACAGGGTCTGTTCCCAGCTCAGTGTTACTCGGTTTATTCCTTGGCAAGCTTGCACGATGAAATAGGGAACAGGAGTACATAAATTTCATACCAACACTATGCGAGGGAGGTGCTGGAGATTCTTCAGAGGGCAAGACTAATTCAGAATGGTCCCGTAGATCAGTAAGATGAAATTAATAAAGACAGCTTCAAGTGACAGAAAATAAAATAAAATGCATGAATAAGAAGTAGGGAATGACTGACTAGATGGGCCTATTGCTGAGAAGTATCTGGGAAATTGTAGTGGATTAGGAGCTGAATGCAAATCAACAAAATTCCTGCAAAAAAGGAGACGATAATGTGATTGGGGTTTGTAGTAAGAGGAGCACCATATCTAGGACAGACAATGATTCAGCAGCGGTGGCTTCCACCTGATGTGCTGTCTTGGCTTTTGGACAGCAGATGCTAAGAAGGCTGTAGACGCATTGCAAGTCCAGAAGCAGCTGATGGTATTGACAGCTTGACCTTCCAGAGAAGGAGGGTCTTCTGCTTTGGCGGAGCTCTTACAGCAGTCCCCGTGGGCAAGGGATCGGTGAGAGGGCTCCGTGTCCACCTGGGGAGCAGGGAGGAGAAGGACCAGATTCCATTCTCAGCAGTGAAGGTTTCAGATGAGTGGTAGAAACTCTAGGTCTAGAGGTTTGTTAAGTTCTGCAGATCTGTTTCAGACCAGGTTACACAGTACAGCAGTACACTTTCTAAGAACAACAAGCAACAAAGCTGGGGAAGGGTCTGGAGCACAGGGCTGGTGGGGAGTGGCTGAGGGAGCTGGGGGTGTTCACCCTGGAGAAGAGGAGGCTGAGGGGAGACCTGATCGCTCTGCAGCTCCTGACAGGAGGGGGCAGGGAGGGGGGTGTTGGTCTCTTCTCCCAAGGAACAAGCGATAGGACGAGAGGAAATGGCTTCAAGTTGCATCAGGGGAGGTTTAGATTGGATATTGGGAGAAATTTCTTCATGGAAAGAGTGGTCAAGCATTGGAACAGGCTGCCCAGAGAGGTGGGGGAGTCCCCATCCCTGGAGGGGTTCAACAAACGGGCAGAGGTGACACCTGGGGACATGGTTTAGTGCGCATGGGGGTGTTGGGGTGATGGTTGGACTTGATGATCTTAGAGGGCCTTTCCAACCTTAGTGATTCCCAGTTTTACTTTCATTAAAAAATAATGCAGCCACCAAGCCAGGACACATGAAATTCTTCCTCTGCCCTGAATTGGTTTAGTGTTGGGCTTGGCAGTGTTGGGTTAATGGTTGGACTGGATGATCTTAAAGGTCTTTCCAACCTAAACGATTCTGTGATTCTAACAGTTTAGGAAAGCATCTGCCATCCCATCCCTTTGATCCCCCTTTGAGGAGGGGGTGGACTGGAGACCTCCGGAGGTCTTTTCCATGTCACAGGTCTAGTAAATAAATTACCAAGCCGTAGAGCTATTCTGATTTTCTTTAATTTAAGGAGTATATCTAAGTGTGTTAGATGAAATAACTTCAACAGGAGGCTAAACGTCCACATGATGTTCACTAGTAATATGGCTTGAGCAATATGGAGAAGTGATGCCTAAGTTTTTGATATTTTCATTTTGTTTAAAATTGTTTAGCAAATTCTATCCAAATTCACAATGGGCTTGGGCTACTCCAAAATTGCCTTTTGACGTACAAGTGATTCACTGGGAAAGAAAAAGAATAGAGAAGAGAGGGTCAGGACTGCATTCATCAAGGCCAGAGAGGAGAATTTGTTCTAGTCAACACATGTGATTATGGGAGCGTCCTTGGGAGCTGTAACTCGGTGGCTGGTGACCAAGAGCCGTGTCGTGGTTGCGTGGTGCAGCAGGGCTGGGTGAAGCTCGGGTCTGGTGAGATGGCGTTCAGGAAAGAGCCAGGGGTAGTGAAGAAGGGCGGAGCTGGGTGGAGATGAACAGGGATGTTACAGGGCTTTTTCTCATCCAAGGAAATGAAATGCCTCAGAACATTTTTAATACAAAGCTAGTTCATCAAGGGTATGTAATAGCCTTCCAAAATACAGACTGACTACACTTAAACCTCAAAACACCAGAAATGCATAGGTAGAGGATTATATACATTTAAACATCTGAAAGCAAGTGAATACAGAATTACGATGTATGACATCCCTGGATGAGGTGGGGAGAGGGAAGGAGATGAGTCAGCAGCCTTGGGGTGCGATGGGGAGAGGTGAGAAGCCGTCTGGGAGCAGGGAGGTGGCGATCCCTGGCTCAGCCCAGGCGATCCCGGCTCAGCCCAGGCGATCCTGGCTCGGCCCAGGAGATCCCTGGCTCAGCCCAGGCGATCCCGGCTCAGCCCAGGAGATCCCTGGCTCGGCCCAGGCGATCCCGGCTCAGCCCAGGTGATCCCTGGCTCAGCCCAGGTGATCCCTGGCTCAGCCCAGGCAATCCGCGGCTCGGCCCAGGAGATCCCTGGCTCGGCCCAGGCGATCCCGGCTCAGCCCAGGAGATCCCTGGCTCAGCCCAGGCGATCCCGGCTCAGCCCAGGTGATCCCTGGCTCAGCCCAGGTGATCCCTGGCTCGGCCCAGGCAATCCGCGGCTCGGCCCAGGAGATCTCTGGCTCGGCCCAGGCGATCCCGGCTCAGCCCAGGAGATCCCTGGCTCGGCCCAGGCGATCCGCGGCTCAGCCCAGGAGATCCCTGGCTCGGCCCAGGCGATCCCGGCTCAGCCCAGGCGATCCTGGCTCAGCCCAGGAGATCCCTGGCTCAGCCCAGGCGATCCGCGGCTTGGCCCAGGAGATCCCTGGCTCGGCCCAGGCGATCCCGGCTCAGCCCAGGTGATCCCTGGCTCAGCCCAGGCGATCCCGGCTCGGCCCAGGTGATCCCTGGCTCAGCCCAGGCGATCCCGGCTCGGCCCAGGTGATCCCTGGCTCAGCCCAGGCGATCCCGGCTCAGCCCAGGCGATCCCTGGCTCAGCCCAGGCGATCCCGGCTCAGCCCAGGTGATCCCTGGCTCAGCCCAGGCGATCCGCGGCTCGGCCCAGGAGATCCCTGGCTCGGCCCAGGCGATCCCGGCTCGGCCCAGGCGATCCCAGCTCGGCACACACCTTGCTCAGTGTTTCCAGCATGTGAGTGGCCTTCAAGTAAATAAATCCCTGCCTGGGAAGCGGGCACGCCGCAGCCGCCAGCGCCAGGAGCGGTTCAGGTGCGGTGACGTTACCAAGGTGCCGGTTGCTTCATGGGCAGACGAGAGGAGGTAGGCTGGTGACGTTGCAGATTTGGTTACCTGCAACGGGGAGCTGCTGGGGGACAGGGAAGCAGAGGGACATACCAAGCAATTTTGCACCTTAACTGAGGCCAGCGTCAAATAAATTTCTAAGATATAGGTGTATATACTAGGCTTGTGATTTCTTTTCCTGTCCTGTCGATAGCGCTGTCATGTGTTGCTTCTACTTTTTGCCTTCCGCGCTGCTGCTTAGCTGTAAATTTGCATGCTACAGCTGCTTTGAATGGGCGCTAATTGCTATACAAACCTTCAGTAGGTATTATACTGACAAAGTTTACAAAGAATTAAGCTTGTCCATAGTTATCTCAGGCTTTCCCAGAGGAGCTGAATTCAGTACAAGGCGAGCCCTTTGGAAATGAGAGTTAAAGGTACGTGTCCGCATAACTTAAATTCTGCTTTCTTTGAATAATGCGCCAGCACTGCCGTGATGGCTCTGCTTTAGGGGACAAGCGCAGTCTGCAAATAGAGCGGCACGTTCAGCCAGGAAGGTACTAGGACAGTGGATACGAGTTTAATGCTTTTTTCTGAACCACGAAGCTTGTGTCTATTTGAGTTTTGCAGATCAGGATCACCTGCACTAGCTGCTATATTTTAACGCTACTTTTGCTCCATGAAAGCAACACGCATACCTGCAAGGTTTTTACAATACCCCGGCGCAAGGCACAGAATGCCCCTAAGCCCTGCGCTTCCTCCTGCCCACCACGCTTAGATATTCTCCTCGATGAGAAAACATCTGTACGCCTGCCAAACACATTCACAAGATAAATTCTTCCCAGGATGCAGCTACTTCTTTTGGTGATAGATTTATCAGGAGGAGTGTGCTTCCCCCCAGGGTGACCCGCTTCCTCCAGCTCTCCTGTAACCAAAACCCCGATCTGACCGTATCTTTACTCTTTCCATGATTCCCGAGAGCCACACCTAACGAAGTCAAGCAGCCAGAATACACGCAGGTGGTGCCTGCTAGCCTAGTGCCATCCTGGGAGGAGGCAGAGAGGAGGTTGTCAGCAAGCACCTTAATTCTGCGCCCATGCACCTTAATTCTGTGCCCATGCACCTTAATTAATTCTGCATCTGTGCACCTTAATTTTGTGCCCGTGCACCTTAATTCTGTGCCCGTGCACCTTAATTCTGTATCCATGCACCTTAATTCTGTGCCCATGCACCTTAATTCTGTGCCCGTGCACCGTAATTCTGTGCCCATGCACCTTAATTCTGTGCTCATGCACCTTAATTCTGCACCCATGCACCGTAATTCTGTGCCCATGCACCTTAATTCTGTGCCCATGCACCTTAATTCTGTGCCCATGCACCTTGATTCTGTGCCCATGCACCTTAATTCTGCGTCCATGCACCTTAATTCTGCGCCCATGCACCTTAATTCTGTGCCCATGCACCTTAATTCTGCGTCCATGCACCTTAATTCTGTGCCCGTGCACCTTAATTCGGCGTCCATGCACCTTAATTCTGCGTCCATGCACCTTAATTCTGTGCCCGTGCACCTTAATTCTGTGCCCGTGCACCTTAATTCTGCGTCCATGCACCTTAATTCTGCGTCCATGCACCTTAATTCTGTGCCCGTGCACCTTAATTCTGTGCTTGTGCACCTTAATTCTGTGCCCGTGCACCTTAATTCTGTGCCCCTGCACCTTAATTCTGTGCCCCTGCACCTTAATTCTGTGCCCGTGCACCTTAGCTCTGTGCCCGTGCACCGTAATTCTGTGCCCATGCACCTTAATTCTGCGCCCCTGCACCTTAATTCTGCGTCCTGTGATTTTCTGAGCTTTGAGGCTGCTGAGCGATGTTCTGGAGGGGGCAGGGGTACCACCAGGCAAGCTTACCTGTGTCCACAGATGTGAACTGAAAATCAGATACGTGCTAGGAACGGTCTTCAGACACACGTTAATTTAATCTAACTCTTATTTTTCTTGCAAAACCAGGAATGCTAATCGCTGTTAAAGTTATGCCCGTTTAGAGTTAAAAATGTGGTCATTTCTGCTGGGCTTTTTCTTTTTCAAAAGAGCATGTGTAATGTGTTATAATGAAAAAGGTCTTGGAATCTTAATTGTTGTGGTTGCAGCAATGTGCCGGCTATAAAGCATATCTAAAATAAAGCTTTTCAGCACTTGCCCGTAGTCAGGCTGCACGAAGTGTAGATTGCTTAAAAATTCTTCCGTGCAGTGGTTAATGTTAAGTCTCTTTCTTATTCCAAACCCATTATTACAAAGGTTGCTCATTGCCTGGAGGGGTTGACGTGGGTAATTCCATTTTGCCTCTTTTTTATAAGGTCTTATTCTGCTCCTGGCAGACTTCTCTGACATGTTGCTGCACGTAACAGAGAAGAAAGGAGTTTGTGTTTCTAAAAAAAATGTGAATTCTGTTTTCATAGTATCAGTATATTGATGCTGAAAGCCATAAATGCCATGTTTATAAAAGCTTCTGAAACAAATACTTCCTGGACACGTGTGGAGAAGGAATTAACTGCAGCTTATAAATGGAAAGAGTGGTTTGAATACCTGACATAGAAACGAAAAATGGAATTTCTCATACCCTTATATTCTAGGAAGAAATGCATGTTATGCTAAAATAGTAGCGATACATGTTCGAGAATAATTTTTTAGGTAACAGTCTGGTCTCGTATCTGCATCTTCATCTCCCAGTAGAGAGTGGTGCTCTCTCCGCGTGCACCAGTACAGCAGCCTGGAGTCCCGCAGGCAAAACCGCGCGGAGGAAACCTGGCCTAGCAGAGCTGGCGTGTCGCTCCTTTGGGCTGGAGAAGAAAGTGTCGCTGCCGCTGCGTGCAATGCCTGCGATAAAGAAAAGAACCGTTTTGCTGTGTTTTCTCAGCGGTTTTGAGATGCTGCTGTCGCAAGCGTGGTAGAAAGCAGCACGTTTGGATTGGACCATGTGGCCAAATGGTTATTTACGTGGGATTACTTCTGACAAATATTTCTTACATTCAATCTCTATTCGTAGAAATATTCGAAACTGTAGTAGCTTTATTTTTATGAGTCCTCAAAA
This sequence comes from Pelecanus crispus, assembly GCF_030463565.1. NCBI lineage: Eukaryota > Metazoa > Chordata > Aves > Pelecaniformes > Pelecanidae > Pelecanus > Pelecanus crispus. Next base: position 132,625,056 of record NC_134645.1, read on the forward strand.
CAAAAAAAATATGACGTCGTTTAATGGATCCCTGTTAGAGGGTAGTTCTGTTGACACCAACCGCTAATTTTTTAGTTTTTTGTCACTTTCCTCGTATTTTCATTTATTATTATGAGAGCAAGAGAAGAGACTGGATGCTTTCAGTTCTGATTTTAGACATAGAAATAAAACTGCAACCCAGTGTGGTTTGGGTTATTTTCAGAGCTGTTTGGCAGCAGAAGGGTAAGTTCTGGTCAGGTGGGAGGCTCCGGTCCCCCCAGCCGCGGTGGCTCCGGTTGTGCTCAGCGCCCTGTTCCCGCTGGCTCCCCGAAGACCGCGGATCCCGGCGGAAACATCACCGCCGCGGGCGGAGGCTGCCTGGGGCTCCTGGTGGCGATGCTCAGGGCAGCCCCGCTCTCCCCGGGCGACCGCAGGCTCGGGGAAGCGCCACGGCTCCATTCATTCCATGTTTAAGTACCCAAATGTTTCCCTAATCTGTGTTTTATTAACTGCAGAAGGTATCCTTTTCATGTGACGTGCGGAAACATGTTTGCCTTTTTAATTACTCATCTGTTTGTTTTAATTTTTTAACCGCTTGTTTCGTTAACATTCATTAATTATTTGCTTTGTATTTATGTTATGTTTTGTTTGCTCTCTTTTGCCTTCGTTGCTACTAGGTCACAGTGCAACCCGGACGCTGCCAGCCGATTAGCTGACGAGCATGCACTGATAGCAACCTACGTGAACCGGCTGCAGAGCGGTGCACGGTTAGTGTTAGGAAAGCGTTGCTGGAGCAGGGACGGGTACAGTAACGCTACTTCCTCTGGGGAGTGATGTCCCAGTCCAAGGTATTTGGCCTCCGTTGGCAAATAGAGGGAAACGTGGTTAGTGTTCTCCGAAATCTTCTGAAAATACACGGATATGCACGCACGCACACACAAATAGGCACGGGGGGAGAACGTCAGGTGGGAAGGGATTGGGCTGTGTCCAGTCCCACCCCGTTGCATTCCCTGTGTCACAGAATCCCCTACATGACCTGGTTAACATCCTTCCCAACAGCTTAGATAATTTTTCTTTCCATGACCATTCTGGAATTTCGTCTTTCACCAGTAGGAAACTGTCTAATTTCCACCTTAAATTTTTTCACAGCCAGCTCACACCCGTTAGTTCTCACGCCAACACTGTCCTGTAACCCTGACTGTTCTTCTTTTTATTGCCTTCACCTCTCCACCCCACACGCAGCCGCAGACAAATGTCCCATCCTGCCACCATCTTCGTTACCTGGGCTAAACAAGCAAGCTCTTTCAATCCCATCAACATGACCTGCTTAATGTGACTGTTTCTTTCTGTGCCTTTCCAAAAAAATGTTAACGCTTTGAAGAATTAATTTCTTTTATCTCAGCTTTAGTATTTGTGCACATTTATATTTCATGTCTGTGTCTATGGAGAGAAATTTTACCCTAAATTTGCAGCTCTCCTGTTTCGTCACAGGACAGAGCTGGGAGGTTTTCCGTATTCCACTTTTGGACCTGATTAAATCATGCCTTTATAGAGCCAGAGCTGTGCTGGAAAGGAAAAGGAGGTTTAGTGATCTGGAGGCTTTATGTAAAGGCCTTGCTCCATCCACGTTGTCATCGTCTGAATAATATTTTTAGAGTCCTATTTCATCACTGTGTCACATAGAAATTTGTATTCCACTGCTGTATTGATAAAGTGCATTCTGGCTGTCTAGATCTCTGGGGAAAGTCAGGTTTTTTTCGTGGTAGTGAATCACTGTTGTCTGCTATCACCTGCTATGAACTGAAAGCCCGAAATATTGTCCACAAGACAATAAAAACCAAGGAATTTCAGACTCTCACCTTCACTCAATTACTGTAATCATAGGATTTTGAGATACGAAGGAGTGCATCTTGAAGAGTGTATGACAGATTGAAATGCTGTACGTAGCTCGTAGCTGCCATGTTACAACCAGTTGGAGTAGAGGTTCTCAGTCCTTTAGGTCTTTAAATTTAAAAAAAATCACTTGGTACTGTTACCGGAGTGATAGTGTACTCCGAGAAGGAGCCAAACGCAAAGAAACTAATTTCAATCCTAGTTTCATTGTGCCTGGGAGTGTCTTCCAAGTCAGCATGAGAGCCTGATGAAATCTGCACTCCATCGTCGCTTCTTTTGATCTTCACCCCTCACCCCCCCCAAATCTCATATAACAGTATATCCTTCTGCTTTTGGCAGGCCGGGCGGAGATTCTCAGTGCGCTCCAGCCAGCCCTTGCAGACTGTCTCTGTTTCTGACTGATTGAGATAACAGTAATCTCACTTACAGACAGCATTTCCTGTAATAACCATCGCTTGCTCTCGCTCTTCTGTTCTGTTTGCATCTGCTTTTGGCTCCTCTTGGAGCCAAGGTACAGGACTGCTGTTCTGGCCCTTCTGCTGTCCTCATCCTCCTCACAGCCCCTCTCCTGTCAGGGCAGCATAGCCTTCAGGACCAGAAGAGACCATTAGAGCACCTTCTCTGTCATCTCACACCAGTGTCCAGGCATTTGGACATTTAAGAGTCATTTGGACAATGCCCTTAGTAATATGCTTTAAGTTTTGGTCAGCCCTGAAGTGACTGGTCAGTTGGGCTAGATGATTGTTGAAGGTCCCTTCCAACTGAAATAGTCTGGTCTGGTCTGTTCTATCCTATCTTATCCTGTCCTGTCCTATCCTACCCTACCCTACCCTACCCAACCCTACCCTATTCATATAATCATAGAGTAGGTTGGGTGGGAAGGAACATTTAGAGGCCACCCAGCCCAACCCCTGGCGTGAGCAGGGACAGCTTCAACCAGAGCAGGGTGCTCAGAGCCCCGTCCAACCTGGCCTGGGATGTTTCCAGGGATGGGGCATCTCCCACCGCTCTGGGCAACCTGTGCCAGTGCCTCACCACCCTCAGCGTAAAACATTTCTTCCTCATATCTAGCCTGAATCTCCACTCTTAGTTTAAAACCATTACCCCTTTTCATCCATGTGCTGAACCTAATACCTTGTTTCCCTAAAGATGTAGCTTTCAGAGCACACCATGATGGAGAAGCCACTCGTTTCATTGCCAATATGTCCCAGTGATTAATTGTGCGGACTCTTTTAAAATAGAGCCCTACTTCAAATGTGGACTTCTAGTCACTGATTTTGTGTATGCTTACCTTTGCTCTTTATTGCCCAGCATCTTTTCATGTCTTTCAGCCAAGCTTTGAGACCCTTTAAGCCATGGCTAGCTGGGTCCCTGAGATTTTTCACCATATTAAAAATTATTTAATTCACTGATGTCCTCCAACCAAAAGTCTATCCAAGCTACATAAGGGATATAGCAAACAGAGCTCAGTGGACTTCATTTATCTTACAATAATACATTTTTCTTTTTTTTACCTACTGTATTATAGTGGTAGCAAGCCAAATTGATTAAGTGCTTTCCAAAGAAATAATAGAAAATCCCCACCCTAAAGGATGTGCTGCAGGCAAAGACAGCTGCAGAGTGCAGCGAGTTATACTGTGTACAGTTAGAAAGCTTACGGAGCTGATGAGTTGTGTTTTATTACTTGGACAGTTGTTTGTTACATATTTCTTAGGCTCAGCATTCATAACTTAGTTCCGCATCATTCAGCAAGCCTGCTTTTCCCCAGCCCCCATGAAGCCTCTATTTCAGCTCCACTTTTCACCATAAAAATTAAGTAGCCCTACCTGGAGTGTCATTATTTTTATGTATTATGTATTCTGCTTTCCTGCAGAAGACAGCTGGCCACAGGATTTATGTGTTTTACTTTTGGCTGGTTGATCTAGGTGGATCAAAAAAAGGAGGTTGTAGTGAGGTGGGGGTCGGTCTCTTCTCCCAAGTAAGTAGTGATAGGACGAGAGGAAATGGCTTCAAGTTGCACCAGGGGAGGTTTAGATTGGATATTAGGAAAAATTTCTTCATGGAAAGAGTGGTCAAGCATTGGAACAGGCTGCCCAGAGAGGTGGGGGAGTCCCCAGCCCTGGAGGGGTTCAACAAACGGGCAGAGGTGGCACCTGGGGACATGGTTTGGTGGGCATGGGGGTGTTGGGTTGGTGGTTGGGCTGATGATCTTAGAGGGCCTTTCCAACCTTAGTGATTCTACTCTAGTTTTACTTTAATTAAAAAATAATGCAGCCCCCAAGCCAGGGAACATGAAATTAATTCTTCCTCTGCCCTTAATTGGTTTAGTGGTGGACTTGGTAGTGTTAGGTTAATGGTTGGACTGGATGATCTTAAAGGTCTTTTCCAACCTCAACAATCTGATGATTCTGTGACTGGATGGATGGGTGGTTAGCTGCTTGGCTGGTTTGATTTCATTTCCTTTAAATTCCTGACTCTCTGAAACTGCAATTGTCTGTGGCACTCCTGATTTTAAAGGAGAATGAAAGGAAAAAGTCACTTTTCTTAAAGATATTCTGTCCCCAAGAGCCTTCCTCTTGGCTCACCATCAGTTGACACCTGGGGCGTGTGGCCCTTCAGGTCCGTGCTGGAATAAGCCATGCCTTCTTTTGCTGTCCTCTGCCACTTCTCAGCATCAGGAATTCCTAAGCAGTTTTGGAAGGAGCCTAAGATCTCAAACCTCCCCCCACGATGTATTATCATCTCTTACATCCTTTGCTGACCACCCCTCCCTAGCCAATACATTGGTTGTCCAAGCTCATTTTTGTGTTAGTATTTGACAACAGGGCACTGGCGTCCCGGCTTTCTCTTTACAGACCGCATTTGCCCCCATTTTGCTGGGCATGGTTTCATGAGAGCCTCAAGCCAACGTAAGTGCAGGGTGCTGATTTTTCCCCCTGCCCCATTCATCCTGCCACTGCACCCGCTCTTGCCTTTGTGTTAACTCCCGCGTTTACGCAGCCACCTGCTGAGCTGGCTCAGGGAACTGCCCTGGCAGAAAACAAGTTATTGTTTCATCAGGCCAGCCTTAAGCCAATTCAATTTCCTTCGCTGGCTCATCGCATTGTCCTGACACCACTGCCAGCGCAGAGGCTGGGAACGTCCCTTTCGGTGCCTGCGCACGTTTGGGTCAGATAAAGCGTCTGCAGAAGCAATACTTCCTGCACGCGTTTATCACATTGTCTCAAGCATTCCCGTTGACACCTAAAAATCAGCACCGCTTCACCCTCCCTCTCTCCCCTCGGGGTGCACGCGTTCTGTGGCTCCAATCAGTTTGATTCTGTCGCGTTGTCGCGGTGCCTCTGCGACAGACCGGGGCTGTCCCGGGGATGACGCTTCCCTGTGCGTGTCAGAGCCTCCCCGGCCAGACCTTTCCATCTGTGTTATCCCTGTGCCAGCTACAACCTGCATCTCCGAAGGAAGAAGCAGGAGAGCTCACGGATTGACTCATCGGTGCTGTAGAAGTAGCACAACGTTGTCAAAATAGACCAAACCACCCAGCACGGTATTTTTAAGATAGGGAAATCTATAATATTACCTTTCCAAAATTCTGCTCCTGTGAAAATCTCTGAACTCTCACTCACGTACCCTCCTCCCTTCTGAGCTCTGCGCTTAAGCCAGGCTTATTTTTGCTACCTTTCCCGTTCTTCTTGAGCTTCTAGTTTGTGTGTTGGCTGTCACTCCGGGACCTTTCCACGCAGGCAGCGCTGGATACCGATGGGACCCCTTTAGGCAGGGGCAAGGTTCACAATCTGCAGTGCTGCTGCTGTCCCAAAGGACAGGGAGCTCCGCAGGACTCCTATCGAGGAAGGGTTTTCAGGGTAGGAATCCTTTGCAAGGTCTCCACAGAAATTCAAACTAGAAAGAAGTGAGTTTTTCTTCATGAAGCAACATAAGGAATTCTGTGGCATTTTGTAGATTGCGTTTAATGCCCTCTCTGTTAATCCGACAGAGCTGTTGGTTGCAGCAGTGGTTCATTTGTTCAAACTGTTTTATATTAAAGAATACGCAGGAGGGCCGGGAGATGTACTTGAACTCCACTTCCTCTCCATCTGTAAGACATTTCTAAAAGCAAATGCAAAAGGATTTTTTTTCTTTTAAATTACAGGTTTTCTTCAAGAAACTAAGAAATTGTCAATAACAATTTTCTAATTCACTTAGATAAGAAGAAGTAATAGTTCCAGGAGCTGGGAGAGGTATTAGGAGATACTGGATTATGGAAAGGGTAGAAGGGATAGAATGATCTGCATTCCTATAAAACCAGAAAAAAACTTGTACAGACAAAATTGCAGAGGAAAGCTAAACAAAACCAGTATCAAATTCAGAAAGTGGGATGGGAAAGATTGTTCTCTTCAACAAAAAAAAAAAAAATCAGAAAATGAATTAGCGTGAAGGCATGCGAGAAGTTCATCAAGCCTAGCATAAAGGCTGGTTTTTTTCCTCTTAAATCTGTTTTCCCCTGTTTTAACTCACCTTTCAGCAGCTCCTTCCTTTGCACTGTTCAGCTGAATATCTTCAGGTCTTAATCCAGCAGGCCAAATGCAGAGGCAAAATACTGCAATTTATGCTCATCGTAGACCCATCTGGGTAAATTGCAGTCGTACGTCTATTAAATTCAGTCCAATGCTTCTATGCCATCTCAAACACATCATCTGGCAGACTCTCAGAGTCTTAAAAGAGATCAAGTTGTTAAATTCGGCGTTACAAAAAAGAAATTAAACCTACATTTTTAAATAGATGTAATGTATGCAGTATAGATTGGCTCTTTAAAGAAGGTGAACATAAATCCTTGACGTTTAAATAAAGTACACATCAATCTGTGACATTGAGGTTGAAGAAATGTAAATGCTCCTGGGAAGTGGTAATGTGGACTGGAAGTAGCTTTTGCTGTGCACTAGGTGTGTGTCTCTGTCCTTGCTACTGTCTGCGGCGTGGTCCTGATCCTGGATGTCGCTGTAAGCGCAGGCAGGCGCGGCGCCGTGCTGTTTATGGCAGCCGGCGCGGTGTTTGTGAATCCCACGTGCAACATCGAGGAGAGCATTAGGAAGGCTATGTTGCAATGTGAAGCACATTGCTCATTTCCACATTAATCCTGCCTGGTTTCAGTTAGTAGTGGCTTGGTTTATATAGCTAATTCCGCGGCTTCCCTTTTAAAGGGAGACTGTGATGAGAAATCTTTGTGCAGCAGCAAGGCAACAAGCAACTGTTGAATAGTTCGGCTGGACGTTGACTTAAAAAGTTGCTCTTTCATTTGGCTTTCCCCTGCTGCTTCTTTGTGGCCAGGCCACTGTGCCACCAAAACCGAGCTGGTAATAGATCTTAACGCCGACTGGTTTCAATTAATGCAACCTGAAAATTATCGTTTGTCCCCCTGTGCGTTTCTAGTTAAAAAGATAATGATTTGTGAATAGTAGAAGCTGATTCAGCACTCCAGGCGCTAACGGGGTTACCAGACTAGATGTGTTAATGATTAACGTGCGCAGAGGGGATGATGCTCGTGTTAAATGTGAGAACCATCCAGGTGCTGCCTTTCACTTCCTCATCTTGGGGGTCGGTCCCGTTTGCTGTCGCTACTTTTCCTGTTTCAAAATTCGATGTCCCTCCTTCCGTCACCTCGTGGTGCCGTCACTGTTGCTGATGATTACTGGAAATGTTTTTTAATACCTCTTTCAGCAACATTTCCGAGGCAGCTACAGCCTGTCTGCATGAGGCAACACGAGGCAGCTGGAACTGTTTCATCCTCTGCTAGCTGAGGTGTGAAGGACCGAGTCTCAAATTACCACGTGTTGTACATTTGGGTGTTGTAAGGTGGTAGTAAGTCAGGGGTAAGTCAGGCTGACTTACAAAGTACTATTTGCATTTAAGTTGATGGTGTTCAGTGACAGAGTCCGTTCTCAGGTCAGCGTGGTTCCCCCCGCTCTTCCCCCTGGAAATCATCCTGACTTTTGACACTTGTCATCCTACGTCTCCTGAGGACAAAGCTTTTCTCCTTCCTCGATCAGCTATTTGCCCCTCTTTACCTTGAGTAAACCAAAAGGGTTTGCAGAAAAGCTCCTCAGAAACAAATTAAATTTGTTCCTAATGATACGTATTTATGAATTGTTGAAAACAAATCATTTTAATCATTTAAAACTGGAATGCGTGAATCCCGGAGAAAACGCTACTAGGCAGAAAGTCGTGAGAGCAGTCCCCCCTTTGGAAGTGGAATGAAAAAGGGAATGATCTAGATTATTTCCAGTGTGACTCTTCTATTTCCCATCACCGTCTCTTTGCAATAATACATCCTTTTCTCTGTCATCCCCCGGTATGAGTAATATCTAGAGGCGGCGGATATTGACGGGGTGTTTTGGCTTTTCCCCGGCAGTGTCCTGGACAGCCCCGGCAGGCTGGATGAGGAGCACAGGCTGATTGCCAGATACGCCGCCCGGCTGGCTGCCGAAGCTGGAAATGCAGTAAGTGAATATTCATCCCTCTTTCCCGACCGTGGAATATGGAAGGTGTTTTTCAGAGTCTCATTAGTAGCTTGATGCTAATAGCTGCGTGAAATTGTCATTTTTTGTTTATTCAGCTGATGCGAAAGAGCGGTATGCTTTCCTCGTTTTCCGCAGAAATCCTGTGTTCTCAGGCAGCGGGGGAAGAGCAGGGAAATGGGAAACGACAATGCAAATTATTAGAAATGAGGTCAGAGGAGACAAGAGAATAAGCAGATTAGTCCTACTTAGTCTAGAGAAGAGATAAATACATAGATACCTGAGGAAAACAAATCATGGAACAAACATTATGGAATATATTTATTCCAGAGGGAAGGAGCTTGAGAGAGAGAAAGGAAGGGGTTTTTTATCTTTGCAGTCTCTTGTAATAGAAGAAACTAAAGGAAACACCCAACTGATCTTAAATTGGTAAAAATAAATACTGCTTTAACAGAAAATTGCTATAGGCGGTCATGGCAATTAAGAATTTACTGAAATTCCAGAGAATAATTGCAGTCTAGCTGGATGGGGAGATACCCATCTTTGCTGGTTTATCCTTACGAAAGAAGAGCAGTGTTTGCAGGCACAATCTTCCACGTTACTGAGCGGCAGTGGATCTCCCTCGAACGATGGCTGCCATTTTACAGCATTGCCACCACGAGCGCTGCTTAGAAGCAGCTCGGCTCGGCCCGTACTCAAAAACCTGGCTGCTCTTTCTGCGTATCGGAGGTGCACGTCCTGCACCGACGTCTCCCCCTCATTGCTGCTCTACGTGTTCGCCATTGCAAGACGTCTTATTATCCGTATCCCATTTCAGAGATAGCCCTTCCCCAACCTCCAGCAGTAGCCATGACCTCTCCTAAGCATCTTACCGCGGTGGCAGAGTGTGGTCCTGCCAAATCTTAGCGTGGCTAGAGAAGCGTCTTAACATCAGTGTCCTCATTCACCTTTTCATTGCATATTTGTCATATAAGTACTTCTACGTCCTTTCGAGCAAGGTAGGCTTATGCCTCCTCAGCATTTCCTTCAGTGTTCAGCCAAAAACCCGACTTTGTCATATAGATGTGACCAGGTATTTCCCTTTTGTAAAACTTTAATAAAAAAGAATTATGCTTTTTAAATGTTTTTTAACTGTCAGTTCCCATTGTCTCTGTCAAATGGTATGTTTGTATTTCTGCTATGTTCATGTTGAAATATTAAAGCAATACAGTGCAAACTTTCCAGTTTAGATGGAAAAGGAAGGATTTCTGTGTAATCTTCATGTAAAATTAAAGTTGTTGAGACAGTAAGTGCTGAATCAGTTTCACTGTGGAAGACAGTGGAAGAATTCTTGCTCATGACTTGACTTTTTCTGGTAGTAATAAAGTAGTATAATTAGAGAGTCACAATATTGGTTCTGAAAGAACCTGATTGTTTAAAAATCTGTAAATCACCTCAACCTGTTTCCCTGTACTTCATAGTTCTGAAAGAGGTCAAAAATGAAGCAACTTCCTTGGATGTAAAGAAAGCAGCATTTAGAGTTTACTGAGACTTTTCAAAGACCTGTGACAAATTACTGCTTTCTTTTCGCCCAAAGAAGTCACATCATAGGGTAGACGTCAAAGTGCTGCCAGGGATTCAGATGTGGTAGAGAAAGGATGTAAGGGTCATAACAGCGTGTTTCCATTGCGACCGAAGCTTAGCAGCAGGGAATCTAAAGGTTCTTTACTGGGTCCGCTGTTTATTCACAATCCAGAAACACTGATCAGCTGGAACAGGTATATTTTTCATATTCTGAAGGAATCAGAGTTTAAAGTGCTCTGCTTCGTAGCAGGTTCCAATTATTTCTTGCCAACAGGAGATCCCCCTGCCCTCGCCAGCACTTTGTACGACTAGTGTCCAAGCTGGCCATGGCAACTCGGCGGAGGACCGCTTGCCGAGCTCTGGGGCGGCGTGCCGTGCCTGCGGGGCTCGCTTCTGAGGAGTCGCTGCTTGTGGGAAATGGAATATTTGAGATTTGTCAGCCACAGTCATTTTTTTTAATACTCTTCATATAACATTAAAACAGAGAGACGGGGTAAATTAGAGGCTGGGAAATTCAAAACAAAACAAACAAACAAAAAAAAAGGAACAATATTTTCTTCCTGTATGGAACTAAAATCAAATCAAAACCCCAATATAATGAACATCTCTGAGATCCGGTAGGAGAAAGATGCTCATTGAGTATATGGCAGCCAGGCTGCCAGCTTTACAGGAATGATACAGTAGGATGTGCAGGCAAGGGAATGGTATTGTACATAAAGGAAATACACAGCGTAGCAGCATAAAAATACCACAGAAAAAGAAGAACTGCAGAATCCTTGTGGGTAGGAGTGCCAAATTCTTAATAATAGAAAAGAAATACTGACCCCCTGATTAGATGGTGGTGATCAGGAAACGTTAAGTGAGATAAGACAAGCTGTGAATTTAGGACAGGTAAGCAACGGTGGGAGATTTCAGCTACCCACACAGAGACTAAATCAATGCCTTTTCAGAGGGAGATGCAGAAACGCTGTGGAATGCAATAAATGATGCTTCTTTGAATAACTAGATTTAGAATCCACAAAAAGATGCGTTCCTGGGTTTGGTCCTGAGCGGTGCGGCAGGACAAGTTTGAGTAGTGTTAACCGTGCAGGCTGATCCGTAGTTGTAACCTTCCCACACTTAGCTTTAACAGCAGGGGAGGGCACGCCAAGTAAATCCAGTACGCAGCTCTTCGGTTTCAAGAAAGGGAACTGTGTAAAAATGAAACTATTAGAAAAAATCCTAAAAGGATCAGTCCAAAAAGCAGGAAGCCTGTAAGCTGCCTGGAGGCTGTTAAAAATCCTGTATTAGAAGCTCAGGAAATCTGTGTGTCAGAATTCAAAAAGAAAACAAAACCGTACAAAAAAACTCTTTTCATGGGTCAATAAGAAAGCTGAGGAGGATGTCACAAGGACAGGATGGCATTCAAGAAGAAATGGAGAGCTTGCCCAAACAGAAAGAAAAAGAAAGCCTATAAACATGGCTGGTTAAACGTTAACAGGAAATTCAGAGATGGGAAAAGAATTTGAAGAACACTTCACAAGGGGTGCTGAAGTCTGTGGTAAAAAGATTTTCAAGGCCATCAAAAGTAGGAATCTAACTAGGGAATCGGTAAGGCCTTTTGGTGACCAAGATGTACAAAACTCCAGTCTACCCTTGATTTTAGTCTAGTCTACCCTAGATTGGCTTAGAGTAGACTTGGTAGTGTAGGTTAATGGTTGGACTGGGTGATCTTAAAGGGCTTTTCCAACCTAAATGATTCTATGATTCTATGAAAAGAGTAGTCAGGAATGAAAGGACCATAGCAAAGAAGCCCAATGAGTTGTTTGCATCAGTCTTTACTGCTGAAGGTGCATCATGTAATGTATTCCTGATAGCTGATAAGCTGGAGGAGTCGGAGCAGTTAAAATAAATATACAGGAACTTTTAAAACAGGTGACACAAGTCAGTAAGTCACTACAGCTGCGTGGCTTTAACTTGAGAGGCCTCGACAGGCTGGAGCATGAGCTGACAATTAATTATAATGAGGTTCAGCGTAGCCCAGTGCCAGTCCTGCACCTGGGGCAGGGTAGCACCACGCAGCAGTGCGGGCGGAGTGCCCACGGGCTAGAAGGCAGCTTTCCAGGAGAGGACCTGGGCGTCCTGGTGGAAAGCAGGAGTCGGGAGCGTGCCCTTGCAGCAAAGCAGCCCACCACTGGCAAGAGTGCAGCCAGGAGAGTGGGGGTCGCTGGCCGAGGGAAGTGACTTTGTTCCTCTGTTGAGAGCTGGTGAGGCCACGTCAGCAGTCCTGTGTCTGGTTTGGGGCTCCACAACGCAAGAAAGACGTGGACATATTGGAGCGAGCCCAGCAGAGACCACTAAGATGGTTGGCTGTGGTGCATGACCTGCGAGGAGAGGCTGAGAGAGCTGGGTATGTTCAGGGTGGAGAAGAGAAAGCAAAGGAGGATCTTAGTGCTCTCTGCAGCTACCTGATGAGCCAGACGTATGGGGAGCTGTCTGGCAGCCAAGGACAACCCCCCGCAGAGGGTGCGCAGTGAAAGGACAAGAAGCAACAGGAACAGACAGAAGTTGCAAGAAGGGAAATTCCAACTATATATTAAGAAAAACTTTTTCACCATGATAACGGTCAAATATTATTGTCCAAGAGGTTGCCTAGAGAAGAACTGGAATCTTCCTCCTTGGAGACATTCAGAGCTCAATTAGACAAGTTCTTGAGCAACCTGCTGTGAATTGGCCCTGCTTTGAGCGGCACATGGACTAGAAATCTCCAGGGGGTCCTTCCCACCTATATTTTTCTATGAATCTGGACCTTAATGGAAGTGGAGAATGGAAACAAACCACCATAAAGGAGTTATGGAATATTTGTCAATGGAGATTTTAAAACCGAGATAGACCAGTATCTGGCGGGAATACTTGAGAGAGGTTGATGTGAACAAAATTATTTCTTGATGTCTTCTCCAGCCCTACCTCTCAGACATAATGTGCTTTACTTTTTAACATGCTCTAACTGCTAGAAATTAAGAGGATCCCAGATACAGACTGTTCATACTACAACAGCCTAATGCAAAGTTTCTTACTCTTCTCTTTGACGTAGTTGGCAGTGGTCACTGCTGGAAGTTGTACGTTGGACTATGAGGCAATGGATCTGACTCAGTCCATCAGTTTCTGCTTTTTCTCAAATTAGATAAAGCGTTAGAACTGCCTTCTGCAGGCTTGTTACTATAATAAATGTCACTCGCCATATGAATGCAAATACATTCCATTAACGTTTTTAGGGGAAATGCCTTTGCTTGAAGTCTTACTGGGACAAAATAATTGCAGATCTCAGGGTTAAATTCTTGAAATCCACGTCTGTTTCTTCTTAAAGAAGAAAAATAAATGGGGAGGGAGGAGAAGAAAGGAGAATGCATCGTTTGTCACTTGATACATGTGAGTTGCTCAGTAGTGCAGGCCAGGCTGATGGCATGCCACCAGTGCAATTACGCACTGCTAGACAGCAGCTTAGTCTGTGTTCGCTCAAACAAGCTCTGACTGGGGCTGCTCTTGTTTTCCTCAAGCCAGTCTTCAGAAGACAAAATCCCTTTCATTGAACTGAGGTTGCTCAGGGCTATGCTTGGCCTGCCAGTTTGGTCACAGGAGAGTGCTGTGCATTAAAATAACTGTTGGCTGGCTCCACTAGACCGGTTAGCTGGAAAGCAAAAGAGAGAAAAGCAGAAGGTGACTAGATGAATAAAGTGAAGAACTTAATGGAAAGCAAGCCAAACTTCATTTAAAGCACAACTTTCAAGATCACAACCTCATCTGTTTGTCTCCCTCTGCTGATCTGTTCAGATTATCAGCCTGAGGTAAGAAATAATCCGGTATTTCCTATCAGCCATCATCTTTTTGATAAAAACAGAGACTGAAAATGACCTCCTGTCTCCCCAGCCCCCTTGCCTACTTTCCCTTACAAAATCCCTTCCACATACGTATCAGATCCCGCCTCAATACTGCCCTATTACTTGACTATAGGTAATCCTGCATGTAAGGTGACTGCATGCTTTTAAGAGAAGGGGTGATTATGTGTATTTTAGGTGAATATATGTCTATATAGCCATATATATATATAAAGCAACCCTAGGCCCTCTGTTATCAGTGTCCTACACAACACCTCCCTTTCTCCAAGCAGATACCTCCTTCATCTCCTCTCCCACCTGCTCTACCTCAGCTCTTTTTTTTCCTCATTTTCTGCTGTTAGCACATTCCCAGGTCCTCCTGAGTTTCTGCTGATACACCTGGCTAGGTTGATTCGTACAAGCACAGGTCAGTATCTGGTCTGTGAGCCAGATGTGCCTGCTGCTTCCCGATGACTTCTGATGGAGAGTGACCCACCATGGCAGGCAGCAGCCCGTGGCACTCGGCAGGAGCAGGGGTCCACAGGGACCGTGCACTCTTGGAAGGACTCTGCTGACTTGTGCAGCCTCACTGCTAGGCAAAGCACGAGCACCTAATAAATATGAGATAATACTCAATTATGGATGGGTGGATAATTAGGTTGAGCTATGTGGATGAGTTGCGATAATTAGGTTCTTGCCCACGTTGCTCTTTTTCGAAAACGGTGTGTGGTTGCTCTTCTTCCCTCAACATTAAACACTGCTAAAAACCTATCATCATCTCATCTCGTTAAAGCTACCTACAACCTAAATAATGTTTGTAATATTCCCTTCATGTCACTTTTCTTTTAGGCTTCAGGCATTATTTAATGAATAGTTTTTAAATAAAGAAAGAACAAGTAAACCAGATTTCCTGTTGTACATCTGCAGGATAAATCTGCAGCTTGGTTCTGGCACTCGGGATGTGGTTTAGTAGGCATGGTGGTGTTGGGTTGATGGTTGGACTAGATAATCTTAGAGGTCCTTTCCAACCTTAATGATTCTATTCCATTCTATTCTTGGATCATTTCTTCTTCTCCTGGATACACCAGTTGTATGAACCATTTTTGTTATTTGTTTCCTCCCCCTCTTTGTCTGTTGATCATAAAGAACACTGTGATACTACAGCGATGGGAAGGTGAAGTACTAGTCCAGACCTTCCATGACACCATGACATTCTTGCACCAAGGAACCTGGCATCTGATGCCCATGAGACGCAAGGTTTACTGTTCTTTGACAGTTTCTTCCAAATCAGGGTGATGGAGGAGTGCAACGGCTTGCCAAACGGGCTTTTTGGGGCTTGATTAAATGTTGTCGTTAAATCTTCTATCACCCAAAAAAACCTATACTGTAGGTGAGGTCTGAATGCTCCTTATTGCAAATACCAGTCTGACAGGGAGTTGGACTCGATGATCCTTACAGGTCCTTTCCAACTTGAGATATTCTATGATTCTATGACTTGAAGCTCCAGCATGGCGCTCTCTCAAGTTTAATGGCTTATTCATAGGAAAATTGTACTACAGTGCTAGAAGGTTTTACTCTTCCTATATGATATTAAGGATGTTAAGTAGATTTTATGATCATCTTATGAATTTTCTTGCTGAGAGAAAATGGGGCTTGCCATTTGGATGATCTTCTCAGAACTGTTGAGGCTTCAACATTCCTGCTGAGCACTGGCAAAGCAGAAGACAATGGTAATCGTATCTTCAACTGTGTTGGATGGTTTATTTAGCTTTTAAACTTTTTTTTAACATTTTAACTTTTAAAATGTTAGTCCTCAGCTCAAAAAGCTTCAGCTTTGGTCTTGCTGCTGTTTGGTATAAATCAAGAGACCTATGTTACAATTCACTGTCAAAAAGTCTTTTTTCTTTTTGAGCTCCACCATACTTCAAAATCCTTTTATTCTGGATAAGCTCTATAGGTGGTTTCTGCAGGGGTCTATAATGTTTTGGGGTTTGGTCACACTATGTTATTGTCAGAAAATTGGGAGCTGCATCCCATAGGGCCAAGAAAATATCTCCACATTGCTTCTATGCCATAATAGTTATGACTGTTCTCTTCCTGAGATATTTACTCCTTACTGAGAAGGAAGGCTACAGAGGACAAAATAATATAAACTCTGTTCATTTTCTCATGCACATGCAAAAATGGGGTTTGGGGTTTTGTGGGGTTTTTTGCAGTAATTTTGAAGACCTTACGTCTTAACCTGTTGACTCCCACCAGGTCTTTGCACTCTGTAGTAGAAAGCCTTTGTAAGAGTTGAGTAGAAAGGGGGTATGTCCGTAGTGTTCAGTGCTGCTGAGCAGGTAGGGAGCTGAACCTGCTAGGCTTTTTAAAGAAAGGAATTACAGTAATAAATCTTGGAAGACACAAGTCGTTCATACCTGTCCAGCAAGATGGAGTGCAAGCGTAGGAGTGCTGACTAGTAAATGAATGTTTTGGGTTGTTTTTTTTTTTTTTTTTTAAGTGCAGAGGTTTTAAGAACCACATACAACTTCATAGAGAGGACAGGTGCCTCTCATCAGAGTAAATAGTAGCATGCAAATGCTCTAATGAATTCTGTCCCCCTGGATTTATGAGAAGAATAGGATTTGCCATGGCAATCCTATACCATATACCCAAAACTCTTCCAAAGGCGATGACAGTAAGAATTTGGTGTTAATAAAATGCTGGGCAGAAATGAGACCAGCAACTACAGTTGGGTTTCCTTCCATGTGTTCCAGAGGAGTTCATTCACTAAAGAAATACAGGCTGTCCTACCAGTGTCCAACCTGAAGCCCAGAATGCTATTTGCACATTTGAATGATACCTCATACTTTATAATTATCTCCTAATAGTCGTATTTAGAAGATGCATTTGAAATACTCGCATCCACAGGAGGTAATGCGATACCCATATGAATTTAATTTGAAACCCTTAGATCACTAACAGGTCCCACGCCATGTCCATCAGCTTCTCAGTCATTCTTCAGAATCCTTGTACCTCAAGTAATACTTCACACCCATGAAATCTGATGTTTTCAGCAGAGTAAGGGCATCCTGAGATCACTGCAAAGGATGAACCAGGGTTTCTTAAACTGTCTGCTCCATAAAACAGCCTGCAATCATCTAGGCTTGAGAAAGGCAGCGACAAACTTTTTCAAATCCAGGTGTCCATTGTAAACTCTTTCATTATGACATTGTGTTTTTATACAGGCTACAGCAAGATGCTTGCCTGTCACAGAGAAAATAGTTACATCTCACAGCTAGGTTGTAAAGGAACTTGGGGGATTATTGATCAATGATCAGTCAGGGAAAGATTAAGGCTACTGATCCTGTGAGCAAAGTAACTGATAAGAAGTTTTCAGTTACTTAAATGACTTCCAGTTTGTGAGAAGAAGTGAATACAGATGCCCAGCACACTGGATGCTAGGAACTCACGTGTGGTTTTGTGGGCAGAATGTCGGATTTTGTACAAATGCTGCACAACTGTGCTGCGTAAGACTACCAGGCTCTTGTACTTGGAGAAAAAAAAGGGTTGAAATAGATGCGATGCTTGTGCTACTAGAAAAGCCACCCAAAATTGCAATGTAAACACAAAGACTTCTTTCCATCAACAGAACTGAAAAAGAAAAAAATCTGAGTTCTTGGTTAATCTTACTTCTTTGATACTGAGAATGTGATGGTCAGTCACTTCATTAGTTTCTATGAAATGCTGTGGTTTTTCTCCCAGGTTAGAGGTTCATAAAGCAATATGAATGAAAACTGGTAACAAGAACGATAAAAGAAAAAAGAAAGAGTGATAGAGAAAACCTAATCAAAGAGCTTGAGAGGTGGTGTGAGCAGAAAGGTGTCTGGGAGTCAGATTTTGGGGGCTTTAAAGGATAAAGAAAAAATCTCCCTCAGTCAAAGCAGAAGAGATGGGAAGTTGTTGATCCAAATAACTGTGTATCTAGTTCACAAGCCTGAAAATAGTGCGGATCTCCAATATCTTTAGATTTGATAGAAATATGAGTTACAGGACATTCTGAGGGTATTTTAGAGGAAGGATTACTTTTTTTAAAAGATACGGTGATGACGATGATGATGATGATGATGATGATGATGATGATGATGATGGGGGCAGGGGTGAAATGTTCCCAGACATTGCCATTTACCACACCGCAGGAAGCAATGCTCAGGGAAAGTTTCAGCTGTGGAACCAGAAGGTGACGTGTTTCCACACTAGATCTAAATAGAGACAAGCAAGCTACCTAGCGTTGTTTATTGATGAGAGGAAGGTTTTCCCTTAGGTTCTTTGAAATGAAATGGTGACCTGCGAGGAATCAGCAGAGGCTGGAAATGGCCAACCAACCAACATCGCGCTCTGCAGTATGAGAATGGAAGTTGGCCATCACTTTTGAATATTTGATCATATACCTTATCTCTGTGCGAGTAATAGATTGGTGTAAATGTGAACACCCTACCTGCAGCCTGCGCCCGCGTTATCAAAGGTGAAGTGCCCTGACAGTTTAGTGGTTCCCCTGGTTCTGAATAGTGCCAGGCCAGCTAGGACCTACCTACAGGCATTTTCCACTGTAGGCCAGCTCGGCTATGCACAAACCGTTCTTGGGCAGATGCTTATCCAAATTATTTAAAAAAAAAACCCCTCAGTGGCTGGAGTCCACTCCAGATGGAGTCCATCGAGGAAATTTGTTCCAATGCATAAATTCATCTGCCAGTAAAGTTTTCCCTGAATCCTAACATAATGCTTCCTTGCTTGGTTTGAGCCCGCTACTCACTCTCCTATCCCAGGGATTATGGAGAGCAATATATTACTTGCCTCTTTGCAACAAGTGTTGTATATTTGAAGCTTCTTATGTTGTCTTCTCTCATTCTTTTATTCTCTTCATTCTTTCAGTCGTTCCTCCTTGTAATGATTTACAGACCTCTGATCATTCTTCTTCTTCACCCTCTTTCTCCCGGTGACCCTTAGCTTTTTTTAAATTGTAATGCTCATGCTGGAAACAGTAGTTCACCTGGGTCAGAGACCAGGGAAAAGTCATGCGCTGTAGTACATAGCATACCGTGCTTCAAACAACGCGTTCCTGGGCTCTGCAACAGCGTGAGGTTATTGACTCATGTTTGGGTTGTGAATTAAACTCATCTGCAAATCAATTTTCGCAGAACTGCTGCCTTGTCCACTGGGTGTTTATGTAGTTGACATGTCAAAAGTAAATATGAGAGTTTGCACTTGTCTTAATAGAGTGCAACCTATTTTTTCAAGCCATTTCTCCAATTTCTCAAATCATTTTGTATTTTAGTATATTTTATATTTTACCTTGTCCTATAAAGCAGTAGGAGCTCCCCACAGTGTGATACAGTCTGCAGATGTAAGAAGTAAATACTTTATTCCATCATCCGTGATATTAATGAAAATATTGAATCGTACTAAATCTAAGAGAAAAGCTGTGAAACCCCACAAGAGGATGTCAAAAGCATTGCTGAGGTGGAAGTGTTATTGTCTTAACAGTTTCTCTCCTATACATAGGGTTTGATTTTTTACTATGGAAGGGAAGTAGTTTGCTTTGGCATGATTTGTTTTTAAAAACTCCATGTAAAGTATTTATTAAATATAAAAAACTCGGTGTAGTATTTACAAGCGGTTTTGGTTTGTGTTTTTTCCCCAAGAACTGAGGCTAAGCTGACTGGTCTGAGTTGGTAGTTCCTTCTTACGTTGTTTCTAGGTGTAACCTTTATGGATAGCCTCTTCTAGCGTCGGGAGTGCCACCTTGTAAAACGTAGTGCTTTCAGAGATGAACACAAAAGCTCTGAGAATGTCTCAGGTTTATTTAAGTACCAAGGTCTAAGTGCTCTGATGAATCTCCTCATGCCCCAGCTACTTGAAACACCTGTCTGTGTTGTCTTCAGTCTCTTTTCTCTTTTCTAATCTGAGTTTTTACCCCAAGGCTGTAAATTCCATGTCCTGGGCAGTTAATATTTTTTCATATTAGACCACCAGTGGAATTTTTTTTTTAATAAAACCTAACCCAGAGAGCACGAACCAGAATCCCAGGGCTGCCTCCTGACCACCACTGCATCTTGCGCTGCTGCCTGCGGCTGGGCTTCGGCAGGGAGGATGGAGGCTGCTGCCTCCCAGGGTGCCTCTTTCTTGGGGAATGTGGCACAGGGGCTGTGTCTTATTACCCATTCAAGGTCAGATATATCTAGAACTGGTGTCAGATATTGTCTGGACAAGTGCAGTAGCAATTAGATACGTACCTCTGTTGTATTTTCAGCAGGCTCAACACTGTCTCAGGTGACTGATGCACTTGAATATGCAAGAGTTTAGACACCTCTCCGCCTGAGTCCACGCTGTAGTGCAGATTAGGTGAGAGATAAGTGCTATATCTCAGTAGCTGAGTGTACAGTAGACACTTGGGCTTTGTGTATAGCAGTCATTAAAAACTTCTGGTGCCCACATCTATAATATTGAGCACTCTCACCCTCCAGAACAGTGCAGCTGCATACAAACCACCTGCTGCGGATAGTTCTCGGCTTAGGGTAAATCCCAAACCATGCTGAGAATTGCTTGAGAGAGCTAGTTAGTCTGGGCTAAAAATAAGGCAGGGGCCATACTAAGTATCTAACAGTACGGGTGATCAAATTCCACTGCCTCTGCCTGGTGCTTTTTATTTCACCAGCATAGGCATCCCCTTTGCAGACTTGCAGACTGAGCATCAGGTGCCTTTTAAGTTTAAGAACCTGGAAGGTCTAAATGTTGGTGGAGAATCAGCAGCCTGAATTTTTTTTTTCTGGGCTTGTTTAGCCTTGAGAAGACTTGTGGGGGGTCTTTTTGTGTATTAATACATGATGGTTGCAAGTAAGGTGGTGGAGCCAGACTCTCTTCAGTGGTGCCGTGAGAGAACAAGAGGCAATGGGCACTGGCTTACTTCCATTTAAACAAAAGGAAAAACTTGCTTATGGTGTAAGTGCTCAAACGCTGGAACAGGTCACCCTGGCAGGTTGTGGAGTCTTCATCCTTGGAGGTATTCAAAACTCAGCTGGACAATGTCCTGAGCAACCCGCTGTAGTTGACATTACTTTGAGCAGGGGTTTTGGATTAGACCATCTCAAAAGGTCCTCGCCAACCCCAATGACTCTGTGATTCTGAGTTACAATGAAAAATTAAATGGACTGTTGGAAGCAATAGAACAAATAAGAGAACATTGAATTGTCATACAAAATAGCCGCTGTACAGTTTCCAAAAGACCTCTTGACTAGCGGTGTTTGAAAGCGAGCAGCATGAGGGATGTGTCTCCTCTAAGTTCTCTACAGCGTTGTGTTTGTTCCTGGGGACTTGAGTACTTTAGGTCATGAGGGTGATTTCAGACAGGATTTCTGAAGGAAGGGATTAAGGACAAGATTGTGGTTTTACAGGCACAGTCCTGCTTTGCAGCAGAACAAAGGTTCATGTGCTTTGGATGGAGCCCAAAGAGCCCCAAAGCCTCAGGAAGCTCCTGAGGCTGGAGGTGAAACACGTCACCTGCACTTGTCCTCGTAGCTGATTGTACCGGGACGCAGGGAGAGACCATGGGACCTCGGCTTGGTGACGCACTGTTTCGGGGCAACCAGTAGGTCGTATCAGTGTTATCTACACCAAGACGATTCAGGTCACTCCAAGAAGGAAAGAGTGGTGGCAGTGCTGCTGCCTATGCTGTGCACCTACCCCGAACGTCCAGATGAGATGGGAGATGAGAGCTGGGGTTTTGCCCCGGCTGTATCGGCAGGTCCGTCCCAGCTCCTCGCCCACACCAGCCCCATTCCTCGGTGCGAGAGCAGAGCCCACCCTGTGCCGTCAGCTCCTCCGCGCTGCCTGGGGAAAAAGGGGGAGTTTCTGACCCTGCTGCAACGAACTGTGTTTCTGCACTTCGGTTTCTGGGTTGATTTCTTTTTATTTTTCACATGGTTCATTTTAACTCCCAAGATGTTTTGTTTCTTGCCGTACAAAGCAGTTTTTACACAGGCAATTTCCACATCATTAGGAGACTCCTGATGTGTCCGTCAGATCCCCCAGGAGTACACAGAAGACCAGCTTGTAGGCACGTCTTTCAAGCAAGCCTCATTTACCACATGCAAGCCCACCCACCACATGGGTTTTGCCCAAAGAAGAGAACTGCTATCTGCAATTCAAGCCTAAATAGGAAGCTCTAGATACCCACAGCGCAATAAAACTGAAAGCCTAGCAGTGTCTGTCCCCTTCGTCCTGGATCTGTCACTCTCCACCCTGTCTCCAGGAGCACTGATGGATACCAAGCTCTTCCATCCGACTGCTGTTTTTCTAGCCAAATAGTTTCCAAATATGGTTGTGAAAGTGTCTTCCGAAACCAGGATCCCAATCTGAGGTCCTTCTGAAAATGTTGTGGTAAAACTCTGTGCAGTCTTGAGATCAGATGAAAGCAAAAAGGCAAAAGCAGAGCACAGAAGTGGCTCTGCTGTGTCAGAAGACACCCCATTTCTCCAGTATGTGGTAAAAGGCAGAGGCTCCATGGCCTTAATCATCTTCCTACCAATATGAACACACCCTCCCTGCACGGGACCCAAAGACCACCGGAATAAGGAAATTAATTTGGGGACTGGCGCATCTCTGCTGTGAGGAGAGGCTGAGGGAGCTGGGACTGCTCAGCCTGGAGCAGAGCAGGCTCAGGGGACTGAATCCATGTCTGTAAATACCTGCGGGGAGGGGATGAAGGAGAGGGAGCCAGGCTCTTGCCGTGGTGCCCAGGGCCAGGACCAGAGGCAACAGGGACAAACGGGACCACAGGAGGTTCCCTCTGAACATCAGGAAGCGCAGTGTGAGGGTGACCGAGCGCTGGCACAGGTTGCCCAGGGAGGTTGTGGAGTCTCCTACCTTGGAGACACTCAGAAGCTGTCCGGACACAGTCCTGGGCAAGCGGCTCAGGGTGGCCCTGCTTGAGCAGATGACCTCCAGAGGTGCCTTCCAACCTCAACCATTCTGCAATGACCTGGTGTCAGAAGCAGACCCTGCGTACCATCTCATTCCTCAGGCATTTCTTAGGCAGGGAGACCTCTCCATGATAAAAGATGTCTTCCCAGCTCCGAGTGGACAACTTCTTGTGTCTGATGGCCAGAAGGATAGTTTTGAGTTGTACTAGATTGTCTAAGCAGCATCTTAGGATTCCATTGGGAAAATGCACTGAACCAGTACAAGACCCTGGAATTCTCCTCTCTCTCTCTTCTTGGTCCTTATAACTGTCTTCTTCACCATCCAACCCAGCTGCCAACAGGTTCTCCCAGAAGCCACAGGTTTTTGGTTAATTGCCCAGTCCTTTTCTCACTAGTGGTGATGGTTGCTGGTGAAAAGTGTGCCAAACACCAGGATCACAAAGGTCAGGACTCACTGGGAAAACACATTTATTCAGCAACCTCCCTTCAGTTGATGCTTTTGAGGGGTTGAGAAGAATTAGATTTTCCAGAGGCAGTGACCATGCTTAAATTTAATGTCTGTGAATAATCCTGTTCATAAGCTCTAAGTTATTCTAACTTTTCTTCACTAGCTGAGATATGGGAAGGTCAATGTTTCATTAAAAGACTTTTTGATACAGGTATAACTGCACCTCTTCCCAGGGAAGCCTGTCGGTGCTTTAGGAACAGATAGGTATGGTGTATTTTTTCCTGAACGTCTTTAAAAAAAAAGGCAAATAAAATTCTTCAGACGGATAGTGAGGACGATGAGCCAGGTCACCCCTTCAGCAGCCGCCCACCCTGAGATCAGACCAAGCCAGCTGTAAAACCACACCTCGACGTGCCCCCGTAGTCCATCCCAGCACAGCTATTTTCATAGTTTTGCAGCCTGGGCTGTAAGTGTTGTACCACAGCCTTGAGGAAGTACGGGGCTGGATCCAAACTGTGTCATGTGTGGTAACAGGTAATGAATGTTTTGCCTAATTTTTCTCTGTTCCTCATCCACCAGCCTCGCCCACCAACAGACCTGGGTTTCAGCTTTGATGCCAATAAACAACAAAGACAGCTGATAGCAGAGCTGGAAAACAAAAACAGGTAAAAAGCAAGCTTTGATCAGTATTGTTTTAGGAACAACATTTGAGGAGAGAAGAGCCTTCAGTCCTTGTGCTTTGTTGTTTTTAACCTTTTGTATTATATCAACCAGGTTGTTTTCCTAGATCTTTTGTTGAAAGGTGTAGCTGCCTCATTAACCAATTAGCTCAGTGCGGATGCAGCTGCGGTGCCCTTATTCCCCAGGGAGCAGATTGATCTTCTTCACTGATCTTCTTAAAATCATCTTAACTGATGCTGAGCATCAGGAGCTGCATTGCTATCTCGTATTGCTATCTGCAAACCCAGCAAACTTCTTGCAGCAGGGTAAGCCGTTCAGGTGGCAGCAGGAAAATAAATCAGCTGCGACGCAGTGGAGTGAGCGGGGTGAAAAGCTGGGGTGGGTAAATTCAGCTTGAGAAGAATGAGCGGGTTTTTTTCCTTTTGCTGGAACACAAAAAAATCTGAAGAAACTGGGAGTCCTGGAAGAAGCAGGAGATGGGATGTAGGAGATGATTTCCTTCTTCTGGACACAAGCCGGCAACGTGCGCTGGCAGCCCAGAAAGCCAACCCCACCCTGGGCTGCATCCCCAGCAGCGTGGGCAGCGGGGCGAGGGAGGGGGCTCTGCCCCTCTGCTCCGCTCTGCTCAGCCCCCCCTGGAGCCCTGCGCCCAGCTCGGGGGCCCTCAGCACCGCACAGACAGGGACCTGTTGGAGCGGGGCCAGAGGAGGCCACAGAAATGGTCCGAGGGCTGGAGCAGCTCTGCTCTGAGGCCAGGCTGGGAGAGCTGGGCTTGTGCAGCCTGGGGAAGAGAAGGCTGCGGGGAGACCTTCCTGCGGCCCTGCACTGCTGGAAGGGGCTGCAGGAAAGGTGGGGACAGGCTTTGGAGCAGGGCCCGCAGCCACAGGACAAGGGGGAATGGATTTAAACTAAAGAAGAATAGATTTAGACTGGATCTAAGGAAGAAACTGTTTACGCTGAGGGTGTTGAGGCACTGGCACAGGTTGCCCAGAGCGGTGGTCGATGCCCCATCCCTGGCAACATCCCAGGCCAGGTTGGACGGGGCTCTGAGCACCCTGCTCTGGTTGAAGCTGTCCCTGTCACTGCAGGGGTTGGGCTGGGTGGGCTCTAAAGGTCCCTTCCATCCCAAACCATTCTCTGATTCCATGATTTTTCTTGCTCCAGAGGGACTCTTAAGAAGAGATCGCTCTGTTTTTATCATAATATTGTCTTTGCACTTGCCTGCTTCTTCAGCACCCACAGTTCAAGTTCATGTTTCACTAGCTAAGAGAAGCTAAGAGGGTGCAGCTCTGACAAGCGAGCCGTTGAGCAGTCGCAAACCCCATGTGCCGTACGGCACAGGCAGCCCCGAGTTTGCCTACGGAGCCTCTCCGGCTGCCGATGATGTGCTGGCCTCGTAGCCATGCTCGGTTCTCCCCGCGCTCCAGCTGCACCTCGGCTGGCACGCGTGCGCTCGCTGCCTGCGCAGCCCCTTGCCAAGGCACCCTCAGCACACCAGGTACAAATACTTCTTAAGGTTAGTCTGGAGGAGAACCAGTTCCTGGAGAGCACAGGAACAGCTCGATCCTTGCACCGTGTGAGCATCCTCGCTTCGCTACGCTACCAAGAGACCTTGCAGGTATTTGAAATTATTCGTCGAGATCACAGATAAGGAAGATCTCAATCAGTGCTGGTATGAAACCTTGCAAGGAGAGCAGCTCAGCAGTTTAAAAAAAGAGCAGGGGAGAGAGTTAGAGATTATAATCTTCGCTCTCAGAAGGATTTCATTTCCATTTCAATAAGTGAGTCCTGGGCCGTCAGTCCTACGTTCCCTCACCTCTGGCTACACAGAACACAGCGACCTTAATCGGGCAGCTGGCTGATCACCTTCCGTTTCTGAGACCTCCTGAGTTTGTCTCTATTACGATGGGCTGTTATTTTCCTCATTCCTGCTGACCTGCCAGGAGCCCTTGGAAAGGTGAGTGGGAAGCTAACTGGTGCCAGCCCGGCTACGGATGCTGGCAGTGCCGCTTCAGAGCCCTTCCTACGGCGTGTGCAATGCAGGTTACGCTGAAAATGGAACTTTTTTCCCTCTTAGAACAGTCTTTTAGCCCATTCCATATGAAAAGTTTTGGAGAGACATTGCCAGCGTATGGCACATAAGTGATTTCATACTACTTCTTCTTAAGTAATACATTTTCTATGTGTATTGCAGCAATTCGTAGGACTGCGCTAACTTACCTGTCTTGGGTTTGAGTCTGTGCCAGTCATACGTGAACAAAATTGCTGTACTTAGGCCGGGGACTGACAGAAAGAGTGCTTGAAGGGCTGTAACAGTACTTAAGAGCAGCGCGGAGGCTGACCTTTTTCCTCTTTAATCCTCCCTCTGTCATTTCTACAGAGAGATACTCCAAGAAATTCAGCGCCTCAGGCTGGAACATGAACAAGCCTCGCAACCCACCCCTGAGAAGGCCCAGCAGAACCCAACTTTGTTGGCCGAACTCCGGCTTCTACGGTAAAAGAAATACCTAAAGCCCGTGCGCGTTCGGCACCAGTCAGCCCATGGGCTCTGCTCTGTGGCACGGGCAGCGCTGGCTGTTGTTGGGGAAAGGGTGATATCGGCAGGTCTTCGGCGACCTTAAAGGGTTATTTAAAATGCTGAATTCCAAAGACTGACAGCAGATTGCAATTTGCCCTTTTTAAGTGGGTTTAGAAGTAAATAAAAACGTCTCTGAAAATGAATTCTGTTTGTGTAGTTCAGAAAACTGTAAAGAAGAAACTGATAGGAAAAAGTAGCAGAAATGGCATTAGCTGCTTATCATTTATTGTGCAAAGGAGTGGAGTTGAAGGTAAATGTCAGTTATTTTATTAGTCAGTGAAACTCCCAAAGTTCATACCTACAGATAGTCAGACATACATCCAAAGCTGGAGAACAATCTTCAAAGCCTCTTTGATGAAGTTTGCATTTTGAAGTGACAGGGAAAATTTGTCTGTACTTATAGAATAAAGTGTTTCATAGTTTGGGTAGTCACAAGGGCATTCTCTGGCCATATTTTATTTCATCTTCTATTACTAGTTAATTCAGGGCTCAACCTTCAAAAATGCCATCTGTAATCTAAAGTAGGTTCTAAAATTTAAGCTCTTGGCGGCAGCAGCTCTTTGCAAAGTGCACTGTATTTCATTCGTTGGGGTAAACTTTTCCTGCCCACTTCGGAACTGGTGCAGTTGTTGTGCTTCCCAGGAACGCGTGAAGGTTTTCCATGAAGCGCAGTGCTCTTGCGATGGAGCCACTGCAACTGCCCCAATCCAGCCCCATGTTGCAAGATCTAAGGCTTTCAACGTCTTTCATTACTTTTTCGAAAAGAATTTGCAACATTATAGCACATTTTGGTATTTCAATGATATTTTTCATTCCATTACCTTATGATAATAGCTCACAGATTTTATAACTTTGTACTTTACATAGCTATGTATATATATTTTTTTTTTAACTGTTTAAAAAACTGAAGAGGATGCCAAAGATACCCGCAAATGTTATGCAAGAGGTGGAGAAGAAAGAGATTGCGGGGCAACTTGATGTGCTGTTTGACCCAACAAAGAAAGGTCTAAGAACCAAGAGCGTAAACTGGAAACCAGCCACATTCAGACCACAAATGAAACAATATGCTTTTTAAAGCGCGGCAATAATCTCAAGAGCGGTGATAGGGTTTTCAGTCCCTAGGTGTCTTTCCTGAAGATGTTCTTCCAAAAATACAGGTTATTGGGAACAAAACAGAGCTAACCAGGAGGAATTAGACAGCCTGTATTTTGCTAAAGAAAAAAATGCTGAAGGAGCATTGCAGCCATTTCTGGCCTTCAAATATGTAAACGCCACTGGCAAATAGAAGAGTTATGAAAGAAGAAGAAGGTTGAATTAAGCGTGTAAGCCTGTCAAGTCATCATGATGTCCAGTCTGGCCTTCTGTGAAACACAGGCTGGGAAATTTCTCCCTGCAGCGCTCGTACAGAACCCTTTTTGACTGCATCCATGTGAGACAGACGTTCAAGCTTTCATTGTAGAGATGGAAAGAATACCACGTCCCCCGATGCTGTTAATGTGCTCATCAGTTAATTTCTGTGCCTTGTCTGCGCTCAGTGGGCTAAAAGTGTGCATGTTATCTCTGACCTCCATAAGCCTAGTGCCATTTTCCAAACCTTCTCTTTCCCTGTGCTTTAGTCTACTGGGCTAAAAAAGTCTTTTTCAAAATTCCTCTTTGTGTGTGAGTATTTAGAGATTTTGACTCCCTCCCCTCTTAACCTCATCTCGCGTATATAGCTTGAACTTCTTCAGTTCCTCCGTAAAGCAGGTTTGCCAAATCTCCAGCTATCCCTTTAGCTTGCTGTCAAGTTCTCCAAGTCCTCTGCATCTCTTCCATCTACTTCCATCTCAGCCACTGGCACAGGTTGCCCAGAGAGGTGGGAGATGCCCCATCCCTGGAAACATCCCAGGCCAGGTTGGACGGGGCTCTGAGCACCCTGCTCTGGTTGAAGCTGTCCCTGCTCACTGCAGGGGTTGGGCTAGATGACCTCTAAAGGTCCCTTCCAACCCAAAAAGGTCCCTTCCAACTTCCAAAGCATTCTATGATTCTATGATTCTATAGGCTGCAGTATCCCGGGCTGCAGTATCCATACGTAGTCTCACAGCTGCTATGGACAGAACTAGTTGTTAGCTTTCTTACCACCAAACGTCACTCTCATTAATAAATTCAAAGTGCACATTAATTTTCTCCACTGCATAGCATCACGCTGGAAGTTCACGATCAGCAGGTTACCTGCGATGTGAAATTACTTCACAAAGTCACAGCTAACGAGGAGACGTTCCCCAAGCCCGCGTGAGCAGGATGCGATGACCTTGCCTTTGAATATATGTTAAGCACGTTACCATGTTAGCAAATGATCTCAGTTGCTGTGTCAGATTTAGGCTGTGAAAGCTTGAGAAAGATAATCCATGGAAAATCAACATGTCCCAGGTTTAAAAATCTGCAGACGACACAGCCCGTAGAGATGAGTCAGCTCTACCATGCTGCTGGCAAACGTAACCTTGGAAGAAGCACGGCTGGATCCGTCGTCCTTACCGATCCCTGCCTTGACATGCAGACGTGCTCGGCTGCTTCTGCTCATCCATTCACAGGTGCCGAGGACCCGTTTGTCCCGGGCATGTGCCTCAAACTACGTCTCTCCATTTGTCCCTACAGGCTGTACTATCTTTTTGGTGGGTTTTTGTGGGTTTGGTTTTTTTTTTGAACATTTAACACCCTTTTGTCACTGACAAACAGTACCTCCTCTTTCTTCACTGGAGGTCATTGAAAAAGAAATTGAATAACGTCAGCCAAAATCAGACATACACATTGATGTTGATTCTTCATTAACAACTACATCTGGAGAGCTATACTTATTTAATATGTTGATTTTTACATTATTTGTAGTTGTTAACCAGACTGATATATTAAATAACCGTAGGATAAAAGCTTTGAACTGACGTAGAGAGAGAAAAAACACCATATAGACGGATACAGCTATGTCTGTGGTGGTTTTTTAACACATTCTAGGTGACCAGGCATGTGTAATCTTCTCTTTATTGCCTTGTTTTTGTGATATGTTTCAGCATGTAATAACCACAGTCTTCAAAATGCAAAAAGGTGTTGAAAGAAATACCCAAGATAGTTAATACTTCACAGTCTTTTCTCCTTTTAAGAACCGGTATAGAAACAAGTTAATTCCGTTACGTAGTTTTAGCAGTTTTCTGGTTGGGGTGTATGCTTATGGAACGCGATTCTCACCATCACCATAATGAAAGCAAGCCATACTCAGCAGATTTATTCAGTCTAAGAAAATGGCCTGTTTCTTTTCCAGATTCTGATGTAACCAACTAGTTGGTTATTAAAATTCCCAGAATGATTTATGCACAGTATATCGCGTGAGAACACAGATATAATCAAAGACATTTAAAAATTCAGTCTATAATATGTGGTGCCTTTAACTTTGGATTAAGACGCTATGATGTCCACAAAAATAACTGCAGATGAATAAATAAGCCTTTCTAATCTGTTTTTTTCTTAGTTATTTATCGTTACCTAAGATTGGGATTTGTGGGGCCCAGCATTTCTTAAATCGTATAAGATACCTGAACTCCTGACGCGTTGACGTTCATCTTTGAATTTCTCCTTATATTAGTCACTTCTTTTTTTTAAATATAAAATAAAACAAAACGGTCGTATTTCCTTAAATATCTCACGGATAGATGTCTGTAAAAATACAGTGGGTTTCTGATGCCAAGGAAAGGGAAGGTCACTTATTATCTCCTTTTCTTGGTACAGCAAATATGTCAAAGATTATACGTCACACTGGGGGACAGAAATAGCTCTGCCGAGTCTCCATCCAGACAGGTGATAGCTTTTCCTTTCCAAACATCTGCAGCCTTTTCTCCTCTTGTTTTTTCCTCTCTGTCTTTCCTCCCATACTTCATTTTTGCTTGTCTGAAAGCTCGGCAGGATGCCTGGCTCTGATGTTAAGAGAGTTCTTAAAATGAAGAAAAAAGCCGGCTTTTTTCCTCAAAATACAGTGCTCTTGGAAAGGGCTTCCTACTACCAAGGTGCTGAGTGCAGATTTCTGGATTTTAAGTGAAAAGCCTGATTGTTATATATAGGTTTCGTGGTCGTTGTACTGTGCTTTGCTCTATTTTTTTAAACTGGAGGCGGGGCGGGGGGATGAAAACCAAAGACACGGTTATATGGGTGAATTTTCTGAAGTGGTTTTGAAATACCCACCGTGTATTTTCTGACTCTCTCTTTCATGTAACTTGAACAGACAGAGGAAGGATGAATTGGAACAGAGGATGTCTGCGCTTCAAGAAAGCAGAAGAGAACTGATGGTGCAGCTTGAAGGGCTGATGAAACTGCTCAAAGTAAGCCACCTCCTGTCAGCAATGCAGTGCGTCCTTCTCTTCCCCGGCTCTGGAATTCACTGTTGCTGCTCTGAGGTTCCCGCTGTGCTGTCGTACCATTCTAAATACTTCATGAGGAACAGAAGGGATTTGCACAAAGTCATTTCCGTACTGGCTCTCTGTAGTGGTGCAGTTGGTAATGGGTTTTCAGGTTCATATGCTGCCGCTTTGGTTAAATATCAAGAACCCGCAAGATTTGGAAGGCTTTAAAGAAGTATTAGATTTGGTCATCAACTGCATGCTGTTCTGGGTACCAGTTCAGTTCTTCCAGCTTTAACTGGAAAATAAGCTGGAAGCCATAGTTACTGCAACACAAAACACGACTCCCCAGTGGCATGGTGCTGTGTTTCACCATGCAATATTACTATTACACTAACCCTGCAACGTTTGTGGGTTTTTTTGTGCTTTAGAGTATGATGGTATTGGCTCTGATCTATAATGTATGTTGCTGTTTGGATTTCTGATGAGGGTCCATTATTATTTTTTAGAGAGTCTTGCTAGGTGAGCTCATAGTTGATGACTATAGTCTGAAACGCTATTATGCGTTTATTCTTCCCGTTCTTTAAATTGGACAAGAGCCTCTCTATAAAGTGAACGGCAAAATATTGCCCTTGCCTAAAGAGGTTTTGGTCCGAGACGAGATGCGACGCGGATGCTGTAGGCAATGGAAGAAGTAGGAGAGAGATGGCAGCAATGACACTGGCAGGAGCAGCACGGGGGTTTATAGATCAGCTATGCGCACATCTTGATAGTTCCAGAACAATTTAGACAGAGCTCGTCTGCACTTGAAAGTGATAATGAATTCACGTCGTCTGTAAATCTAAAGTGCACTCGCTCTTCAGATTAGGCCTGCATTCTGGAATAGGAATGCATATGCAAGAGGCGATGATCAAATACTCTTCAGAGGTGCCTGTTCTATTTAGTCTCCCTGTGCAGATGAGCACATAGTATTAATATTTGGGAAGTAATTTTTTTTTTAAGTCAGTGGTTCTGCACACTGTACTTTTTCCCTGTTCAGCCTGTTAATGTCTGTCTTCTAAAAATTTGAAGACAATCACTTGCTAAATTCACCTGGATTTCTTCAGACCCTAAATCTTTGTAAGTTGAAGTGTGATAGCTCTGGAAATGGGCATGCAAAACTGAATTACAGATTTAGGAAGGTATAAAAAGTTCTTGCATCAGGAACAGTTTGATTCTTCGTGGTTCAGATGACCACAGTCTGAATAGTTTTCTTGCACACGTTTGAGGACCCTCTTTATAACAAAATCAGTCTGGACATCTGCTTTAACGAGGTGACAAGCTCTGATGGGAGTTTTCTGTAGACCCTATATTATCTTCAAAGCACTCGTAAGCCTTCACAAATTAATTTTCCCAAGCACGACCTGATGTAAATGCTACATCTCCTTAGGGTGAGCGGCCGCTCTGTTGGCTGGCCTGAGTTTCTGCTCTTCCTCCTCGGAAGCCTTGAAGGCCGGGTGGACTGTCTTTCTCAGATGCACTAATCGGAACCTGTACCGCGTGCGGGCTCCAGAGCCCCCTGCAGAGCTTTGCCCACCCACCAGGCGAGATGCAGGCAGCACGCCTGCCTTTTCTGCCTGCTTGGCCATCATACTCTCATCTCCCAGCTGCCCAAACAGCGTGTGTTTTCTCTTGCCCAGCTGGTTGGACACGTGAACATTGTGTGGAGCAGCAGAGGGTGTGGGTGTCGGTAACACACCGACGAGGAGAGCACGGAGGGTACTGCAGGAGGTTGCAGGTGCTGCAACTGGGGAGACAGAGGAGGGAGGAAAGAGGATTGCAGCAGAGGGAAGGGAAACGTAATGACTCACATGGGATAAACTAATGTTTCTAGGACCCATTCGCTAAGTTGAATCTTGCAGTTCGATTATGACCTTGATGGAAGCTTTAATGACATCTTCTAGGCTGTATTATACGGAAGGTTAGTTGAGAATCTGGCTTTTGCTTGACTTTCCATTTATATATCTAGTATCTTTTCATTAACTCCCTCAGTTCCCAAAATTGTTTAAAGACTATAAGGGCAAATAGGACTGGATATAAGGAGAAACTTCTTCCCCATGAGGATGCTCAAGCAGTGGAGCAGGGGCCCAGAGAGGTTGTGCTGTCTCCATCCTTGGAGGTTCTCAAGACCCAACTGGACAAGGCTCTAAGCAACCTGGTCTGGGATTAATTTGGCCCCGTTCTGAGTGGGAGGCTGGATTTTGAGACTGCCTGAGGCCCCTTCCAACCTGAATTATCCTATGAGCCCGTGACTATTGTAATTATTTGGTTCTACATGTTGCATAATATGGCTCTTTGCATTTCCCCTTCTTAGCTTTCTATGGAGCCTGGCAGCTTCTCTTTCATTAAAGCATCTTCCAGAAAGACATCTGTTCTTGAACTGAAGAAATCGAAAATGAAAAATTCACTGCCAATGCAAATTTGCTTGCGCAGTTAAAAATTTATGCCTCATTTTCAGTTTTAATGTATTTAGCTTCAGTTTGCACCCATTGGCTTTGGTACATGTGGTTCTCCCTCCATTAAATTAAGGAGTACTGTAGCACCCCTGGTTTTTTCCTACGCAGATACTTACTCATCTCAGTGAAGGCACATCTCAATCTTCTTTTTTAAATCAGTTAAACAGGCAGAGCTTTTCTGAGCTTCTCACAATACTGTACTTCAGTATTTTTTATTTTCATTTTAATTTTCATTACTTTGCCTTCTCCAGATTTTTAATATAATATTTTAAATTAGGAAAAAACAAACTGTGTGTGGAATTCTTCTCTGAATCTTAGCAACACCATGCAGAGAGCTACAGGAGGACTTTCATTACTCTTCATCACTATTTTCCTTTTTGTGCCTTTCTGCACCAGTGAGTGCTCTTTGAAAGCTGTCAGTTATCCAGATTTTACTCCATGTAAAGTGCTTTATTTGTTTTTTTTTATAGTGCTAACTGGTTAATGACAATGTAGTACAAGTTTGGCCTCTGAAGGAACTGCAGATACGAAAATATATTACATCTGTGCAGTTCCTTTAGAAGCCAAACTTGTAATACATTCAAATAACAAAATGAGATCTATCTGGCAAGACCTCTTTTCCATGAAGTTGTAGTGCTTCGTGTATTCTTATGAGTTGAGTCTTGTATCAGCGTTTCTGTTACTCTGAATAAATTAATGACAGGGTAAGAGGTTTGTGCTTATTTAAGTTGTCTACCTCCCTTTTTGAATATCAGTGCAACACAGCACATTCCAGTCCTGGGTATTCCAAGATCTATTAAAAATTACCTTCGCTGGACCAGATAACTCCGCATGTAATTATTTTAAGAATCCCAGCTGCAAGCTACCCAGGGCTGCTGATCTAAAAATATAATTTCTAGTAGATACTTTTTAACACCTTTTCTCATTATTAGTGGAAAGTACTTCACTGTTTGCTGATAGAAACTACAAGGGGAAAGTACTATTAGTCAGACACAGAACAGAAATACTAATTCCTCTTCCCATATTAAGAATTTTACCATGACTATCAAGAAGCAGTATACACCACCTCAAGGCTTTGTTTTGTTTCGGATATTTGTGTGCATTTCAAAGTCTCCTTTTTGGTGGTTTTAGCCCTGCCAGACACAAATTATTCCCGCAAGGTTTTAGCTTCTCTCATCATTTGGTGCACTTCAAAAATTTTCATTTATAATTTACATCAGCTGTTAAGCTTTTATGGTTTTTTCCATTTTCTTATGCAGTATTTTTTACATTTTTAATGCTGCCTTCATTTCACCATTTAGAGCTGGATTCGGCTTACCTAACTTTGCTTATCTGAAAGTTTGGTACCTCAGCTCCCTCTGTAAAAACAGGAGAGAGAAGAAAGCCTCTATTTGGAAGGACACAGTTGTTCTCTGGAGGTTCATCCATTTTTCCCACGGCGAGCCGTGCTGTGATAGTTGGCCTCAGAGCAGAGAAAGGCCCTCGACTATTTTGGTTGCTGGTGCAGAGGTAATCGAAGCCCCGTGATTAGTGTCCCACTCGGATGTTTATTAGCCTGCACAGTGACCTGCCCACGCCGTTGCAATTTAGAGTTAAGGTTGGGTTTTTGCACCAAGTGTCCTTGCACATCTTATTGCCAACGTGTTGACGCTGTTAGGAGGTTTCGGTTACAGGAATTTGTTGGTGGTTTTCCCCGAAGGAGAAGTTCTGGTCATTCAGCTCTTCACTAAGCGCTGTCACTGGTATCTTCTGCTGTGTCGTCCCGTGCACTTGTGAGACCCCGGCTGTGTCTGTCCGGGTGAGCTCGTTAGTGCCCGACAGCGTTCCTCGGACAGGCACTCGCCTACCTGCTCGGCTGTGGGCGTGCTCGCTGACGTGCCTTCGGATCAGAGCTACCAGCGCTTTCCCAAACCATCTCCAACCACCACCCAGAGGTTATCAGGTGCCCGGACCCGTTCCCGGGGGCCAGTTTGGATAAGGCCACCCCGATCGGAGTGACAAGGGATTTTAACAGCATTGGACACGTGCAGATCATGCCAGAGAACAGGCCCTTGCACAATTTCATTTAATACTTTAGCCACCGAGTCTGTAGGGCTGCTGCAGTGGCCACCGTAGGGCTCCCGTTGGCTGCTAATCTCACGTCCTCCTGGCCGCTCCAGCTAGCTCAGCAGATCAAGCCCCTTGCACGCAGGAGGCAGCCTGTCCGTCTGGGCTGAACGGTGGCCGGTGACCCCTCACTGCTGCCGTCAGTGACTTTCATCCAATATTTTTTATCTTCTTTGCCTCGTCCTGTTAGCTGAACTTTCCCTTTTCCCAAAGTCCTCTGTAACACACCTAGTGCCATTAGCTGGCGTGCTTCTAATAAGTAGTCGGCAATGATGATTGTCTGCCTTCTTGCAGGGCTTTTGCCTTTAGCTACGCAGATATTCAGCAGACATATCCCATTTCGCTTTTTCCGTTTCCTCAATGGTGATTTCCTCACCAGCTAATTTGATGATTTATCTAATATCTCCTCAGTCCTTCTAGCAAAGCTCCATGCCTCCTGAGATTTTTTTTCCACATCTGTAGTTAAGGCTAAAGCCTCATTTTTCAAACTAACAACTTTTTTTTTTTGTAGAGTAGAGATCATTTAAGATCTTCTCCCTGACCTGGCTTACCATCTGGTCCTGCGAGTCCCGGTGCCGGTAGGAGGAACTGGGAACATGTGGGAGGGTGCGGAGGGCAGCACTGGCCTCCGCAGCTGATGGTGAGCCATGGTTCAGTGGAGCCATCCCCTACATCTGCTACATCAGTGCCGAAATACACACCTGAAAGAACACCAAGTCTTGGGAGAAAAAAACCCAAAAAGTATCTGCTCAGAAATGTGGAATTCCCTGCCATCGTTCCCCGGTATCTCTGTAGTGCCCTCAGTGTGCAATTAGGAAAATATCTTTTAGTACAGTGGTCAGTGAGAAGCTTCTCTGAGTGAAGGGGCAGGTTAATCCTGCTCAGACGGGGAAGAAATGAGGGAAGGTGGATAAATGAGTTCATGGATTTCAAGACCAGAAGGAGCTTTTATTCCATGAATTTTAATTCCACGAATTTTAATTCCACGACCTGAATTTCTGGGGTAGACGTGCTTACCAGTGGTCCTGCTGCCTTCTGCGCTGGCAGCCCATGCAAAGCCACCCTTGGAGGGAGAACACACACAGTTACCCTGAAGAAGCTGGAATTGCTATTTCTGCGTATGCGAGAGTCATCAAAAACGTGCTGCCAGCCTTTCTTTTAACGCGCAGTGTCGCTGCCCGCACAACTGCCGTGCTGCTCCACCCAGCCGAGCCCACAGACAGAGCAGCCCGCAGGACTCCGTGGTTGTTACATCTGCGAGGACAAAATCTAGGAAAACTTTTCAATTATGAAAGAAACTCTCAACTACGTGGTATTTTGCTCATTCCCAGGAATGCTTGTATAGTTGAAGTCAGAATCTGACCCCACTGCCCCAGCAGGATCGCAGCGTACGTCTCTCTGCTTCAAAAGAGAATAAATTCATCCATATTTCACCTTTTTCGGTCTTTCAAATTAGTACCGACAAACATTGCGTTGCAACAAAGGGATTGTTTTCTCTGCATCTTTGTCCTTCCTGCACATCTTTTGGTGCTTTTGCCTCCCAGTTTCGCCCCTCCAGTTCCAGACCCGGTTGCCCGCCACTCGTTAATTTGCCCTTTGGAATCCCCTCTGCAGAGGTGGCTGCAGGCCCGGCGGTAACGGGCGCTTTCTGACCAAAAAGGCGGTATTTTGCCTCTCAGTTTATGACAGTTTGGGTCTCTGTGATGGCAGATTGGTGCACGCAGGGAACTGAATGCTGTGCAGCGGTTGCACACTCCAGATGGTATTTCCAGACTTTAGAGGATGGTAGTCTGATATTTCTTGCCTTGAGGACACCTAGAGAGGTATTTCTGAGTCCGGGATGGGAAGAGAAGCCAGTAAAGGTTCTGCGTAAAAGAAAAGATATCCATTGGATATCCTATCCTATATCCAAGATATCCATACTGGGATATCCATCCCATGCATTTGACTTTCACCAACGCTGAAGGACATTTTGGACAAAAGTCTTCTTTTGAGAATGGAATAAATGGCACCTTTGCTTTCCCACCACGGCTGTTGTGTCTAACGTCCTTGTCGCCTTTCACATCTGCAGATGTTTCTACAATTTGCCATGTTCTGTTCTTCCATCGGGTCTGTTGTATTTTGTGTGTGTGTGTTTCCTTTTCATATGATAATTAATCTATCCTGTTTCTCTCTTCACCTTTTTCTTTTGCCAACGTTTATAGGAAGAAGAGCAAAAGCAGGCAGTAAGTTGACTTCACTTTGTAGATGATCTAACTCTTTTTTCTTTCTGCATGAAAACAATTTTCTGATAATTGGCTTGTATGCAAGTAAACCATGGGAATGTGGGGTCTTTCTCACTTGTAAATTTGAAAGCAGCCTTCATCAGTTTCCAGCAGAGCATGTTTTTGTATATGTCCTTAAAGTTATTCCTCTCTCCCTTTCAAATTAAGTTTATTGCCACGGGTACAAAACCGATGGCTGTGTTCATTAGGTTTTTATAGAATTGTGCATGACCATCCAGGGTTGAAAATGTGGATTCTCAGCTGGCTTCGTAATTTATTTTGTTGGCGATTCTTTGGAGTATTTTACATGCTAAGAAAGCTTTCTTGTCTCTTCAGGAATCCTTTAATTTGCCTCCTTGCCACATACAAGTCCATGCATGAAAACTAATTAATGACTTAATATTCTGGGCATGGATCCATATCATTCAGTCATGATATAGTCTCCTTGAATTAGTCCCAGTATGCTCATTGTAAACAGGATGAGTAAACTAACAAGAGACAAGAATGCATTTGCTTTGTTACTGATTTTCATTTTCTCTGCTCACCTATTAAAATCTGAATCCTGTGTTAATTTCGGAATCCACTCCAGAGGGAGCCCTTTTGCTTTTCTCGGAAATAGCCAGATGTTCAATGTCTTCTCTCCAGCAGAATGAATTTTCAGGATTTTTGAACATGGTTTTCTTTATACACAAAGCTTTAATGAAGGTGAATCCTGTGTTTCCCATTGTTGGGTTTTTTTTTTTTTACATGTTGTGTGTCAGATACCCGAATTGGATATTGGATACATGAATTGGAAATTCTGGTGACTAATTTTTTGTAAGGAAATATATATTTCTGGGTAACTTCTATTGCTGAAAACACTTCAGTGCTACATGTGCTGAAAGTGGCTGTTGGTGACTCCTGGATGGCCTTTTATTAAAGTTCTGTCATCAATTTCAAAAGAAGATGGTGGTAAGTGTGCATCTTCTGTTGGAGCTCAGTTCATCTTTAGTTGGTGCTGCCAGTGAAGATTTATCCCTGGGTTTGCTAAGGCACCTTGCAGAAATTCCTTGGCTTAGTGAAGGGACCAGATGGCAGCGTGTGGCAGTGACCTTCAAGGAATTTCCTGGAGGAAGGAAAACAACCAAGACACCACCATCCCTGTCCTCCAACTTCTAATTGTGCAAGTGGAATGCTGTATCATGTATCATTCTCCTACCCAGCATCATTGCTAGGAATAATCATCTGCGTGGAAAAGCAGCATTATGTTAGCTCGTTTCTCCTCTGCTGTGATGTTCAACTTGATTATGGGTAAAGAAAAAGGGTAAATATGAGATCAAAGGAAGAATTTGCCCAATTTTACCTCCCTTCTTTCCCTGGAATACTGTTAGTAGGAGGAGAAGAGAACCAAAATTGACTGCTAAAATAACATCAATGCATTGTTTTACTGCCCGGTCCCATTCTGTTGGAGTCCCTGTTGAATGAGCCAAAAAGTGTTTGAAACTCAAGAGGCAAAGTTTGACCAACCAAAGGACGCATTACTGATCTGTAAGAATTGAAACTTTACATCCTTATATTTGCATGGACTGAAGTAGCTTGAAATTGCTCTCCTCTTAACTATAAAGGTGCAGCCTGAAAAAGCTGGAAGTCCCAGGATACAATGCCCCACTTGGCTGAGAAACACACAGTCACAGAAGTCACAGAATAGCTGAGGTGGGAAGGCAGCTCTGGAGACCATCTAGCCCACACCCCCATGGTCAAAGCAGGGTCAACTAGAGCAGGCTTCTCAGGAACTTGTCCCATCAGGTTTTGAGTATCTCCAAAGACGGAGACTCCACCACCTCAATGGGCAACTGGTTCTAGTGCTTCACCACCCTCTCCCTAAGAAAGTTCTTTCTTTATTTTTAAACAGAATTTCCTATATTTCCATTTGTGCCTATATTTCCATTCCATTGCCTCTGGTGCTTTCACTGAATGCCACAGAGAAGGGTCTAGCTCTCTTTCTTTACTCTCTTCCACTAGGGCTTTGTATGCATTGGTAAGATCCCCCTGAGCCTCCTCATCTTGAAGCTAAACAGTCCCAGGCCCTTCAGCCTCTCCTCATATGGTAGATACACTGGTTCCTTAATCATCTTTTTGGCTCTTCCTTGGACTTGCTCCAGTCTTGCTCCAAGTCTTCCTTGTACCGGGTTGGCCAGACCTGGATCCAACACTCCAGATGCAGCCTCACCAGTGCTGAGTTGAGGGGAAGGATCACCTCCCTCGACCTGCTGCCAACGCTCTTCCCAACACGGCCCAGGATGCTGTTGACTTTCTTTGCTGGAAGGGTACATTGCTGGCTCATGTTCAACTTCTCCGCAGGACCCTAACATCTTTTTCTGCCAAGCTGCTTTCCAGCCAGTCAGCCCCCAGAGTGCACTTGATGCACAGGGTTATTCCTTCCCAGGAGCAGGACTTTCCACCCTGTGTTGAACTTGATGAGGTCCCTATCTGCACATTTCTCCAGTGTTTCAAGATCCCTCTGAATGGCAGCACAACCATCTGGTGTATCAACCACTCCTCCCAACTTTACATTGGCTGCAGACTTGTTGAGGGTGCATGCTGTCCTATCATCTAGGTCATTACTGAAGATGTTAAACAGTACCGGCTCCAGTATCAAACCTTGAGGCACACCACCAGTAATTGGCCTCCCGCTGGACTTCATGTGACTGATAACAACCCTACACATCACACACTGTATTGGTATCTGCACTATTCTGGAAGGGAAGTAATGATGTATCTCCAGCTTGAAGTCCAGAAGAACTCATTGGACCATACACTGGCTTCCAAATGTCTTGAGGACTTCATGGTCATCCATGTACTCTAATAACAGAAATACTTGAATAAAGGGCTAAGTGTCTGTTGCAGTTAAAGAAACACAGCCAACTGAAGAACTTTAAAAATATTGTCAAACACCCCTTTGTTCTTGAGAACCTTGAGAACCAGTTTTGGTGGCTCTAGTGTCGTGTCTTCCCTCTACACATGTGATGATCCTCTCAACCCTTGACAAGATGGATTGATTATGTGGTGGCAACATGAATTTTACATGAAGGGTTAAGGTAAATAACAGGCAGAATATCAATCACTGATTCAGGGCTGGCAGCACATCAAGGGCAGTAGCATCAGCATCCCCGTTAAGAATTTCTGATTTCCCTTCACTGCTAAGGCTGCAAGTCCCATTCTGCCTTCTCCATATTGCTAGTGAGATGTACAGAGATGGGTCAAAGAGGATCAGCTTTCTTGACTATGTTCAAGCAAGTTGCTTGGCAAGCAAAAAAGGCTTCCTGACCAAAAAGCCATCTCATTCATTCTGCATTTAACTGAGACAACATACGCTGTCTTCCAGGGGCTGAAGGTGTCCAGGTTAGCATGGCCATTTTGAGTGGCTTGACTGTCATGAGCTAGCATTCCACCCAGTGCAGCAAGACACTTAACCTGGGGGGGCAGTTTGTTCATGGATTTGCAGCCAGAATGATTGCACGTCTAAGCATTCAGTAGAGATCTTTGCTGCTCCTGGGAGGGTAATGAGAAGTTACTTGGCTGCTGAGGTTACCACCAAGTGCCTACAGAAAACTGTGATAGCTGACTTTCATCTCCAGCAAACGACTAGGTGAGCACAGTGACATCTGAGAGACCCAACTCCAGTCACAAAAATGTCCTCAGAAGGCCTAGAAGCTACTGTGTCTCTTGGCCAGTCTTGGTCAGAAAATCATGGCAAGCTGTAAGGAATTTGTATCAGGAGAGAGCCACTATTTCTCATCCTGGCATTTACAGGAAAGTCCGATAACTTCTGTGTCCCATGTTCAGAGCTGATCTCCTATCAAGATTTTGGAAGTTTCTGTACTGTCTTTCCCTTTGCAGGACTGCCCCTTGGAATTGATGGGGACAGTCCTGGTCACACCCTTGAGTAACAGCGCATTGTGTAGACATATTATTCCAGTAATGGAGTATTAAGCCACATGGTATTCATAGTCCACCACACTATTCTCTACTACTGCTAAGACTGTTGTGTCCCAGCTAATAAAGATCTTTGCCAGCGTAGATCCTAATTTACAACAGGACCATTTTCATGTCACAGCTGGTGAGAGGCTTAAATAATCTGCTAAATATTAAAACCTCTTTGTTTTATAGTCAAATGAACAGCCATTGGAGCTGTACTGTTCAATATTCAGAAGAACGTTAAAGGAATTCACAAAGATGTACATCACGTGCATGATGTCTTTGGCATGTAGTACATACAATTCATATAACAAATCCAGAAGAGCATCAAGCCCTCATACTCCGACACAAGAGAACTTCTCTAATGCCAAACAGGCACAGAAATGGCTTCACAGCAGAGGAGCTCACATGGGAGTGTTTAAACACTGGAATGGAAATCTTTTCCTTTCAGAAGATGGTGGGAACCATATGACGTAGCAGAGCAGATTGGGCTCATGAATTTCAAGTTTATGTTACCAATCAGAAAAAGTGGACATGCTTTCACCCAACAATCCTCATGAAGTCATGGAAATTGTGGGAGGGCTGCTGCTTAACCCCATGGAGAGGGCGTCAGGAGTTCCCATTTTCCTCCCATCGTTCAGATTCAGAGTATATAGCTGATACCTTTCAGTCAGCTTGAGAAGTGCAAGGGCAGCAGCGGCCATACCTGTAATGAGGTGAACATTCTTAACCAACAGCTGGAGCAAAGCTGAGCCCAGACAGCAAGCTAGGATGATACGTGCATCCCTTCCCAAGAGATGCAGAAACCTGTGAGTGGGGATTTCCCAACCTTGAAGAGCCCTGTAACAGCTGAAGAAGTCTCATCATGTTGATATCCGAATCTGAGACTGCAGTTCAGTTCTGCATCCATTTTTGCATCAGCCAGAGGTCCTGTACACCTCTCTGGAGTGGATCATTGATGCGTGTCTGGGTGATTCCCACCATCACATACTGATGCATTTTAACAAAAATACGAAGAATAGGAATCCTCCTAATGCCTCAACACTGCAAGTCCGCTTCCTATACTGCATGGCCTCGTTCATCTGCAGGGTGTGCCTTTGGACACTGTGGGTGATTAGGAAACTCTCAGCATTGATGGATTACATCTGCCAGCTATATAGCTAACATGACCCAACTTGCTTGAATGACATTCATTTATACTCATAACTGAAAAACTTTTCTGAAAAAAGTGGAAGACCACCTTCTGGAGGGTAAGAGTGGACAGCCCAAGTAGCATAATATAAAATAAGACAAAACTGCCTATTTGGGATAAATTTAAGGAAAGGACCAAATCTGGTTACCTACCACGCCGGCAGCCTTAAACGCCTTCTCTGGCTAAGGTGACAAGTTTTGTAGCATGCAGGCTCTGTCTGTGCTAGTAAATGCATGTGGAAAAATTCTGACACTGAGGGCAACTGGCATGAAGATGCCTGCCTCCGTGCTAGCAGATTTGCTTAGCCTCCAAGACCTGGTGGCTGCATGCAGTGTTGGGAACAGTGTGCCTGGGAACTGCCGGGGAATGTGCTAGCTGAAATGTGTCACAACCATGCCAGGAGCATTCTAACACCTAGATACTGTAAATTAGCTTGTTCCAGTGCCAGAAACACTCCTGGGTATGGTTCAACTCACTGATATAGACAGACATAGCTTTAGAATAAGCTTTGAGTTGGTGCCTCCTCAGTGAGACCCATGTTCATGGACCTCATGGAGGTTGGTAGTGTTGGGTTAATGGTTGAGCTTGATGATCTTAAAGGTCTTTTCCAACCTAAACGATTCTATGATTCTATGATATCAAACCTAGAAAGGCTCCTGAAAGAGCCAATTAGGCGTTAAAGATCTAAAGTTGTGTAGGGAACCAGACCTCCATACCTATGGAGTTTATCTGTCAGTAGACATTTCAGAAAGGAAGGCTGGGTCTGTGCTGACATCAGGTGTTGGAGGTGAAGAAGACCTTACCCTGCTCTTTAGTTGGCAGCACTGTCCCTAGCAGATGACTTTTTTGGATATGAGGAGGAAGGCTTGGCAGGGAATAGCCATGGATAGGCATCAGGATTACTTTCTTGGAAGTCTCTTTGCTCTGATGGATCACGCTGTCCTGTGGTGGTTGAGTGTCAGGTAAGAGACAAATCCCTGAATAATGTGGCGGTGCTTCCTATCGCGATGGGTTGAATGCGATGAAACGTAGACCGAGGTGTGGAGCTGATGTCTGCAGAAGACCCGGTTTCTGTCTGAAGAGAAAGAAAATCCCTCTCCCCACACCAGCGGAGCATTGGCGAGTTTCTCCGGGCGCACACAGCCCTCCCCTGCTGCCTTCTGCCACCTGTGCTAAGCTCGGCGGGCAGAGCTAAG
This sequence comes from Pelecanus crispus, assembly GCF_030463565.1. Taxonomy (NCBI): domain Eukaryota; kingdom Metazoa; phylum Chordata; class Aves; order Pelecaniformes; family Pelecanidae; genus Pelecanus; species Pelecanus crispus. The sequence continues at coordinate 132,669,092 of NC_134645.1, forward strand.
AGGATTGAGCATGGCTCGGTCCGCAGCAGAGGAAGGTGGGTTGCTGCTTGCCTTTCTAATGCTGGGTCTAGTGGACTGCAGAGGACAAACACTGCAGCAGTTTGCCAGAGCCTTCCGGAATAAACGCAGCCCTGCAGTGGTTGGGTCTGGTGGCTTTGCACAAACCTGCAGCTGGAGGGGAGCAATGAAGAGGTGCAGGAGCCTCTCCTGACGCTCGACTGGGGGCTTGATGGCCTGTTGCTGTCCGTCCAGAGGGGATCTGGTCGTTCCGTCCCATCCTGGAGGGCACACAAACAGCACAAGGGAGTAAGTGCTGTCAAACACAAACTGAAACAGTAGAGAGTACTTAGATGTTTTTCATCCTGAATAGTAGTAACCAGAGATATTTTCCAAAATAGCAGTGAGAAAGTTGTCAGGGAGAAGTGTGGTTTTTCCTGTGCTCCCGCTGTCCCACGAAGAGGTAACAGCCATAAGGCAGAACAGTTTCTGCAGAGTCCAGCTCCATTCATGCCTTCCCTGAATCGCATTCCTCTGTACTTAATCACGTTTTGGATTGCACAGCTAGAAACAGGCAGGAGTTTGTTCAGTTGCTTGTCTTCCAAGTCTTGCCTTCGCTGAGAAAGACACGTGTGCCAAGTTCCAACTTTTAAGCCGCTACCATTTTTAACAAAGCTCTGCGCAAAAGCATTGCGGCTACACTTGCTTTTGACTTGGGGGAAAAATATGCGTATTTGTTCTAATGTACTTCAAACCCAGCTGAAGGGGTTGGGTTTATTTTCTAAACAGATCCTCTGTCAAGAAGCTGCCCAGCATGAAAATTTTTCAATTTGTATCTTCTAGAGGTTTCTGTTTATTTGCATACTTGTTTGTTTTAATGCATGCTATTGGTGAAAAAAGGATTAGAACCGAAACACTGTTAGAGCGTTGACACCAGGACGCGCAGTACTCACACGCAGCAGTTCCTATAGATTTATCGTGGGCGGTTAGAAGGGAAGTCAAGGCTTGGTCATGTGCCACATGTGCTCAGAGGGGCTCCAAGAGCCCCGAGTGCTTATTTCTGTATTCAGAGTATTCTCCCTCTCCTTCTGATGTCCCGTTTTGATGTTAATAAATCTGAAACACCGCGGCTGCAGGAGAGGAGCGTCCTTGCTTTGAGAAAGGACGTCGTACACCCCTGGACGTGGCAGCTCTGCCATTCGGTGGCCGTGCTGCCAGCTGTGTAGTGGAAGGGGAGGTGTTGAGGTGCATTTCACGGGCTGGTTCCCGCACCGCTTTGGTTGCAGTTCCTACCTGCAGGCTCCTGGGTCGTTGCAGAAATTGTAGGGCCATCCCATCCCAAGACACCCTCTGCCCTGGGGAGTGGGGGCGAGGGGCACAGCTTTGGAGGGAGGTTGTATGTAGGAAAGTGTGTGAAAGCTGTGTGTAATATATAACGTAGCGCCTGTTTTGTAGGTTTCTTCAGGACGGCTAAAGACAGCCAGTTGTCCCTTAGTTCTGCAGCGGACCCTGGGGTGCCCCAGGCACCAGAAGAACCCAGGTCTTGCAGTGGGGAGGTGGTGTGGAGGCAGCATCGTGTCCGAGCACTGTGCCAACCTCCCTAATGCGGGTCCAGCGCCCGTCCTGCCGGCTCCAGGATCCGGTGGGGTGCTCCCACACTCCCCGGCGAGCCCGGGGTCTCAGGGGCCCCTTTAGCACCAGCGTAGCACAGGAGCACAGAGACAGCTCAGGCATCACGATGCGCCCCAGCAAATAAATGCGGATATCGGCGGAACCGCTGCAGAAACTATGGCTGTGCTCAGACTTATCTTGGGTCTGACCTGCTGGGACTAATAATCCCGTTAGACCGCAGCTGCTCGCTGCAGAACCGCAAGTGCCATCGCGCAGCACCTGATACTGGGAGCTCAGCACCGGGGTGCCCAGGCTGGACTCAGCCAAAGCGAATCCAACAGCATCCATTGACGGGGTCACCATGCCGTGCCAAAGCAGTAGTCAGCACCCAAGAGCATCGTGTCTTCAAGCCTAAATTTACCTTGGGTGTAGAGGTGCATGGGAACAGTGCTCGAGCTGATAACCGCCACCAGATCTGAGCTGTCTCTGCACCTTTGACGTGAAGAAGCTGTAGTCTGGACGATGCCCCAGAGACCGCAGAGTAAGAATAGTGTCTGAGAGGTATCTGAGCGTGGGCTGTTGGTTTCGGGTGTACTAACGACGGCTTTATTCTACAAGTAACTTATATGAGAAATTTTGCTTCTTGGCAGTTCAGTAATATGTTTCAAATACGCAGATGTCAGATGCCCAGGGTTCAGCTTTACAATAAGCTGTCTTTGACAGCAAAGCCAGCCTGAAACGTTCCTTTTCCTGTGCCAGTATTCACCGCTCCAGCAATTACATTCGTGCAGTTTTTGAGGGGCCACGGTACAAATCAGAGCACTGAAATTGTCCTACTTAAAAACAGCATTCGTAGAAAAAAGGTGAAGCCAGAAGCTCTTGTAACTACACCTTCATTGACCTTTGAGAAATACCGATCCAAACTGGAAGAGGCTGAGTGCCATTCCTGAGACTGATCTTTCTGTGGCAATCATTTCGACTCCGTGGCAGAAAATGGATAGTGAGCACCTGTGGATCAGGGAAGGCGTAGCAGCAGGGACATGGTAAGGTACGGTGCCCTTTGGAGCAGTAAGAGGAAAGGATAGTTTGTGTAACGGCAGAGCAGAAAGAAGGTTATAAAGGCTGGCAAGCAATGTCCCTCCAGAGTCGGTGATTATTTAGAACCATGAATTCAGTGCTTAGGCTTATCCTGTAGGAATATTTTATCGGTCACTATTAAAGATCTCATATGCAAGGTTGTGGGGTTTTTTTTGTTGAAGATATTCTCCCACTACATGGGTGTTTCTGTCCTTTCTCACTTGTTCATGAGAATTCACTGTTGTGTGTTGGTGGTATTTTCCATTTCACAGAGATGTTTCCACCAAAGCATTTGTTGCCACATTTTGGGACAGATATTCATGAGCCTATAAATGTTGTGTTTCTGTTGTGGAGATGTCATTAAGATGACTGGAGAGATGTACGACAAGGATTTGCATTTGTTTTGGCAAGATATAATTTCACTTGATGTTTGTTTAAGTCCCTAAGAAATGTGATGCTGGTGATGAGTTTGGCAAGACTGAAAGCTAGAAGACAGAATTCTGGAACAATTTATTTTACCGTATTGACTTTGAGCATGGGTTGTAACTGGTTAAATGATTACCCTATAGAGTCCATGATGTGAAGTATTTATTACTTCCCTGCTGAATGTCATAGCCATGCTGACTCTTCTAAAACAATTTTTTCTTCACTTTGTAGTCAAGGACCTTCTCCAGTATGTAAATAAGCTTAAGTAAGTGCAGACAGTGCATGCACACCCCACCTTCAGGATGCAATCCAGCATAATGCTTAATTCTCTGCAACTACTAATTCCTTCTACTGTGCCATAGCACTGGGTTGGCACCCAAATACAACCGACTGATGTCATAAATAGTGGATATAGAATCATAGAATCATAGAATCGTTTAGGTTGGAAAAGACCTTTAAGATCACCCAGTCCAACCATTAACCCAACACTGCCAGGTCCACCACTAAACCAGTTAAGGGGAGAGTAGCAACCCCAGGCCTCCTGGCTTGGTGGCTGGATCATTTATAATGAAAGTAAAAACTAGGAGTCATTAAGATTGGAAAGGCCCTCTAAGATCATCAGTCCAATCATCAACCCAACACCCCCATGCCCACTAAACCATGGCCCCAAGTGCCACCTCTGCCCGTTTTTTGAACTATTCTAGGGCTGGGGACTCCCCCACCTCTCTGGGCAGCCTGTTCCAATGCTTGGCCACTCTTTCCATGAAGAAATTTCTCCCAATATCCAACCTAAACCTCCCCTGGCACAGCTTGAGCCCATTTCCTCTTGTCCTATCATTACCAACTTGGGAGAAGAGACCAACACCCACCTCACTACAATGCTGAGTTTTTCCACAGCGTTTTAATCTGAACCAAACTACATAACCATACATTTCCACATCTTTCTGTATTCAGTTGAGTGTGTCCATTTCAGAGACAGGGAAAACCAATACTTTTTTAGACATTCAAGACTATCCAACAAGATGTTGATGAAATTCAAATGAGAGCTGTTGCCTGTATCTTGGCTGTCACTTGTAGAAAGGATTGCTTCTCATACACAATCATGGAAAATATGGCAGAAGCCCATGTTGCAACTGCAGGCGCTGTAACTTTATCCTGAAGGACTGCCTGCTCTACACCTTGCAGGAGTGCCATCCACATAGGTGACCTGCAGACATTCAGTAGGGCGGTAGGTGTATAATGCCATTAATGCCCAGTAATTCGATTGCAGAGAAATTAATATTAAACGTGTTTCTGTGTGTGCATCTGTAATACTTTCCCTCCTATCATTATCCAAGCCTAGAAGGGTAATCAAAGCCACATGAAGGACATCTGGATCCAGTGTTGGTTTATATGGCACCTGGCCCTTATTAATAGTAATGAGGAAATGGCAGTTTGGGATTTCTTGACCTCACATGAAATTCATTTCACTGGGCAAAGGTTGCTAACAGATGGCAGCAATTTGGGGCTCATTTCATCATCTGTTACACAGACTTTATTGCTCCATTTTGGCCCTTTCCTTTGTAAGGAGCTATCCCTTTTTCCACCTCGTCTCTTTATAAGGGTTGTCTTTTTCAAAGGGAGTCCTGGAACATCTTGTTAAAGCATGTTATATGCAGCACGAGGGTTTAGGTATGGTCTGATACAACAAAATCATCCCTTTGAGCATAAATCACTCTTTTACTAACTGTGTTGTAAACTTTTATCTTTTTGAAGATGGTAGTTTCTTCTGGGTTATTGGCCTCTCTCCAATTTGTTCTTTATTTCCCCAGCCCACAAATACACTTTTGCACTCCGACTTTGAGCAAATGAAAGAGCTATGAGAAGACACAACCCCATAGTTGTCAACACAGTGCGCTATCTCAAACCAGCGTTTGCGTCACTGACGTCCAACTTAATAACGTACCCCAGTGAGCTGCGTGCCAGCGAGCCTGGTTTTGAGCCTGTAGAAAGGATTTGCACTTTGGCGTCTACCTTGCTGTTGTCACATTGGCGTTGATTCAGTTATCCTTGAAAAGCATCCCAGGTCAAGCAGCTGAGAGGAGGTCTTTGCACAGCTTGCTCTAGCTTGTTCGTAGGTTGGCTGGAAGGTGGCCGGGCATCCTCCCTGCTGGCCGTGGCGCCGGCTGCCAAATGGGACCATTTGTGGTGCTCCTGAAAGGGTAAAACCTTTGACCTGTGTGTTTTGCTTTACTGATTTTTTTTTTTTTTGTAGTTATAGCTATTTGAAGCATGCTAGAAGTAAGATAAAGAAACGTAGAAAATACAGATGCAGTGCTGTTTAGTATTAAAGAAATATTATGAATTCAGGACTTTGGAAACGATGAGGTTCAGTATTTGCTTACTCAGATGTTATGTTAACCATTATAGTGATAGTTTCCTTTTGCACAGTGATGGCTACTGCACTGCAACAACACGTATTTACAACCTAGCTATCAAAAAAAATCAAAATACTTCACATAGTCAAACACTGGTGTAAATATTACACTGCACTAGAGAAATGAAAAAAAAAAAACCATACCTGGAATCAATTTATCCGTAGTGCTAGATCAAAATAGTCTTACCTAAGAGCCTGATTGTACGAAATATCTGTTCCAGCTGTAGATTTGGCCTTTCATGATGCTTTCAAACTGAAACCTCTTGGGGGTTTTATTTATCAAAGTGAAATGAAAGTTGTTCTAACTACTAAAATCATCATGTAATCCAAATTGGGTTTAGAGAGAAATGCTTGTATTTTATTTGTGATTTAGTCTGACTACTGTAAATATCCCTACAATTTTGCAAGCCTAAAGCAGATGTGCTTAAATCCACAAAGAATTAAAACAGCAGAGAAATAGAAAAATCTCGGTATTTTAACTAATGTAGTTTGGGAAAAACCCTGCTCACATGAATATTAATTTTCTTTTCTCTGAACCTTTCTCTGTTGAAATAAATTCACCAAGTGGAGGTGAGGGGGGTGCTTGCTTTAAGGAAGATCTGAATTCCAGTAGCCTCCTGGGACTGAAAAAAATAAAAGCAACAGCGCATCTGTGGTACAGTCAAACCCCGTCGTCTGTACTCATTTGAAAACATTACATGTTTGCTTCTAGCAGCCTCAGTTCTCCAGATCATTGGCAGTTTAATCCTGTGTTTCTGACAACATTAATGAGTTCATCAGATTAAATAAAATACAGAATTCCAGGAGATCTACATCTTGTAAGTTGGGTTACGCCATTATGAATGCTCTTGGCACTCATGCGTGTCAATGTTGGACTCTGCCGAACATTGCTGCGCATCCAGATGTTAGGTACGCCCTGTCTCCACGCAGTCGGAGCAGTCGTGGCAGCCTCGGTCAGTAGTGCCTGCTTGGTGAGATCAAATCGACGAATTCTTAGCTCCAATTATTTCTCTCAAAGATTTCTGCAGTCTCTCTCACCCGTTGATGTACAGCCTCAGTAGCTGGCTTTGACCTGTTTGAGCTGGATGCTGACAGTCAGGTTCACTCCAGCCCAGCCTGTATCTTCAGATATCCCTTTACACATCCCCCTTCCTCAGTGTAGGAGACTGGAAACCTCTGGTCCCCGAATCTCCTTCTGCTGGTACTGCCTGATATCAAGAGCTTCATCATCTTGATACCAAGGATATCAAGGATCTTCATCATCAGCTTCAGATCCAAAGTCTTACTTTCATTGTCAAGAATGGTCGCAGACACTCCGTCACCTGTGACATTAGGAGATGCCTCGTGGGATCGACGTCTCCCTGGACGGCAGGAGTAGCCTTTGGCAAAGGCCATCGGGAGGAAACAGACGGGAGCTCTGAGCTCCATCGGTCCAGCCTCCCTACCAGGGGAGCCATTGCCAAAGCTCGGGATAGGTTTATAGCACAATTACTTGATGTGGTTATACGTGATAAGAGGAGATCAGGCTTGATGTCGAGAAAGTCTTTCCCAGATCTGTACTGCCCTAAAAAACAGCAGGTGACTGAAGATTGTTAGAAGAATTCATGAGTTTTAGAGACTCTATTGATAGCGGCCCTGGTCATCATCAGTGAAACCGCATGAGACATTTGATAATGTGGATGACGTTCAGCCATGCTGCTGTACTGGCCTTCAAGCCACCCACGTTCAAATGGTTGGAGATCGGAGCTAAGCCTGTCTGCCAGGATTTGTGTATCTTACCCTATCCCCATCCTCGCTCCCTGGATGTGTCAGTACCCCAGGGAAATCCATTTGCTGAAGGGCAGCTTTAAAGGCTGGTGACTACAAAGGCCCAAGTTCTGCTGCGTCCCCATCTGCAAGCTGCCAGACCACAACAGCCAAGCCCAGCTTTTATTTAAACCGGAGCAGGGTGATTCTCTTCCCCTTAAAACTCTGAGGTGGTAATGAGGGATGCAAGGGAGCGATCAAGGCAGCTGGGTCAGACAGGAGGAGACATTTCTGAAACCAAGAGCAGCATGGAATGCTGATGTAGACCATCAAGGCTGCAAGCATTGGGTTTCCCTAGAAAAAGGAATAAAGGAAAAAGCCTAGATCTTTAAGGAGCTGCTGTTTATCGGGTGGACTGTGTGTGCTGCCATGCGCTGTGCACTGCCTGCCTGACATCTCAGCTCCCTGCTGCAAAGCCTGCGGGCCATCAGCTCAGCCAAGGCAGCCGTCGCTCTCGCAGCATCGTAGGCAACTGCTGCTCTACCCACAGGGAAAAACCCAAAATACAGCAGAGATCATCAGTCTGTGTCATCCGCCACGGTGCATGCTGCTCAGCTGACAGCTCTGTGAATCTGATGCCTTTTTTGTGAACCATCTGAGAATGAGGGAGCATGAAATTTAAGAAACTTCACTGCTCTGCCCGTGGCATCAGACACGAAGGGGCAGAAGCCATTGCCTGTGCCTTCTGTATCCATTTGTGTGCCAGTCTGTGCTTCTCATGATCCTTCTTCTCTCAAGTGATGCTTCTTACATGAATGTGTTACGAAACAGCATATGCTTGTTGCTGTAGATAGGAGCTAACGACGGGTTTTATTCCCAGTGTTTTTTTTCTTTTGAAGAAGAAAGAGCGCTGTTTTTTCTGATGCTTGACCCAAGAAGACACAAAAAAAAGGTGCCTCTGTCTCAGGTTCAGGATGGTAATGCTTTGTTTCTTACTGTCCTCCAGCTCAGAAGTGATATGGCCAGAGTATGCCCTATTCTTACTTTCCTATGTAAGCTCCCGGAAAATATGAGGAGCAGATCACGTTATCATCATAGGGAACAAAATCTACAGGGCCTAAAGGCAACTGCTGTCAATTAGCAAGAAATTTCCTATTAGAAGCATGACACTTATATTTGACCCCAGCCATCAGTATACGTTCCGTGCACGGGGCACAGGGTAAGCACACATCGTGCTTAGTGTCATCAGCTAGATGATCAACCTGGGAGGTTTGCATCAGAAAACACAGTCCAGAGAGGGAGGACAGAAGCTGCACGGGCTGTTCCTCGGGCCTTGCTCTCTTACAGTGACAGGACTAAGCCTTTCCGATTATCCTCCCTTCTTTTTGTGGCTATTTGCAGCTCACTGAAAGACCACAGCATCACATCAGAGGCTCTCGTGATGTGTCGTACCCCATGTCCGTGTGTTATTAATTAGCTCGTGAGCCACTCCTTCCAAAGATCAAAGGAGCTTCGCCAGGGCACGAGGGGCTTGCTTTTAAAAACATGCCTCCAGCAGCTGTAAGGTGATGGAGCAACCTACTGCCTTTTGCTAAACATGCGATCCTTGGTTCGGGTCTCGGCAAACTTGGGGAGAGCAGTTCTTCAATCTCAAATTCACGTAGCAGCCGACGCTTCTCCTGTCCATCTAGAGTGGATTCTGCTTCCTCAGATTTCTGTTAGATCTTGTAAATCTTTCACCTGTTACTAAAGGTGTAAGCCCAGTTTAGTTTTTGTCGGTCCAGGAAAGCATGTTCATGGGGTTCACGCTGCCACACGCTCAGAGGAAAGGAGCCGGTGCTTATCCTGCCGTCACAGGGGGCGTTGAACCAGCGTGAATCCCATGAGCATCCTTCCCACTGCTCATTTTCGAAGCCCACAGCTAACGTGGGCGCCTGCCCCATGCCAGGAGGAGATTCCTCCCATCTCGTGCACGAGAGGTGCCTGAACACCCACCCCGAGAGCCAGCCTCCCGAAGCGGCACTTTCGGTGGGTCAGTAACCATCCTCTCGTCTTCGTTTGGGGCTGCTCCCTGCCCTAAGTGGGGCGGCCAGCGCAGCTGCGCTTACCAAGCCTCTGAGCATCACTAGTATTGCTGGGCAGCGGGGAGGAGGAGGAGAAATGAGGTTCGTACTGCAGGCTCAGTGACTAAGCAGCTTCACGGGCTCTTTCCTGTGTCATCTCCTTACGCTTTTCTGGTCTCTGTGTAGGCCATTGCCTGTGGAGGCATACACCGAGGAGTAACTTCACACGCACATCATTTGATTACTCAAATGGATGAGGTTATTCATTTGTAAAGTATTTGCAGCATCCTTGCACGACAAGCCTTACAGACAACTGATCTGCATTTGTTATTGCTTCTTTTAAGAGCCAAGTGTCTTAAAAAAGGATGACAAATCCTTGAGAATTTTATAGGTAGCACACTTCAGAAAAGTAGTGAAAGTTGCTAAGTAACCAGCTGCTACTTACCTATGAAAATTTATAAGACAGTGGCTTCAAAGAGTGTGGAAATGACTAGTTAAGGGCACCGTAAGCCTTCCATTTTCTGCATAAAGCATAGATGTATTTATCCAAAGAACTACAAATTTCATCATAGCACAGCAATTTTTCTCAGTCCCAAAATAAATATTTATTCATAATCACAGTCTTCCTGAAATGGGTTTAAAAAGTGTACTTTGATCAGTTTCTACAGAAATTCATAATGTTACATTAGCAATGAGATATGCTTTCCTTAAACTGTGTTCCTCATTGTATTGTACCCTTCTCATCCAACACTTCGTTTATCTTTTCATCTATTTTAACCACTTTACAGCTATTCAGAGAAAATGTTTAGACACAGAAACCAAACTCTGTACGCTTTTTATTATTCAGTGGTTAGATTTAAGTTTATTGAGAGTAAAAATAGGCATTTCTGTATCCTTGTTATGACTGTATTTGTTATGCTAGTCTGTGGTCAGTGAAAGATACATCTGCCTAATAATCTTCCTTTTTAGTGCTTTGGCTGTGTGTATCAGCTGTATGTGTACATCACCAGCATTTAGCAAACTTGTCTCGTTTCGAAGGAGAAGGCAGAGACTCGAGCAGCGTCGCACTCAAAGACTGAAACCGATGGTATCGGCTTCAGTGGCACGGCGCAGACCCGAACACGTGGGGTCTGAGGCTAGTTCATTTTTTTGTCATGGTCACTCTCTTCATAACAGTACTGTTTTCTGAGAGAGTTGGAGCTCAGAGAGGTTTCCTTATGTTTTTGTGACACGTAACCTCCACGTTTGACACTTGTCTCTCAGGAGGAGTGTTAAGAAATGGACAGCAGAGAGAAAAGGGCCAAATCTTTCTCTAGGAACAGAACAGAACAAAAAGAGCCTGGAAAAGAGCTCAGTGCCCTCGGCCATCTCAGTGGCAGTGTCTGGACGCTGTAGGATCCTCTTCCTGCTGAGCTCCTTGGCACGGAGCAATTCATGGTCCTGCTCACGTGCCTTCAGGGCGAGTCCTTGTGCCGGACTGCCGGAGCATCACCCATAGGATCTGCGGGATGTTCCCGGGCCGTTGAACCGCTGAGGCATTGCAGGAGAAGGAGCTTAGCACTGATGCACAGCATCTGGCAATTTATAGCCCTTTATCCTTTCATTTTATTATATTATCCAAATATTATCCAATATTTGTAGTTTGGTCTCAGTGCAGCCCATTCCCTGTCCACGTCTTGGAGAAATGCAGGTTGGTCCTCACTGTATTCTCATTACCCAGGGGTAAGAGCACTGTGAGCATGTCTAATTCATTTTAACTGGAAGAGGGGAATAATATTTTGCCATCTATACCCATTTTCACAACTGAAAACGACCCGGAGCGTGACTCTCTGCGGATTTAGGTGTTTAGACTGGGAGAAGTTTAGGGTGAGGAGGCGCAGAGGAAGTTCGGCATCCAACTTCAGGCACAGCTCAGCACAAACACTGAAACCACCAGAGACCGTGGAAGTTGGGAATTTCCACATTTCTCACAGCATCGTGCCGGTGCTTCTCGAAGAACGCGAGCTGTATTCCCACCTGCTAACTTTAGGTGATGAAGCTGGTGTTCATGACTCTCTTCGCAGTCAGTGGTCCTCCGAAGAGCAAGTCAGAGAGACTGAACCAGCACCGTGCTCTGAATCACTTTCCGGAGGATGCTGTCCCTCCCACTGTTGACTCTAGCATGACCTCGGGAGGTCAGCCCCACTAAGCGAAACTAGACTTCACGAAAAGCCCTGCCTCCCCCAGCACTCAGCATAGTTTCTATTCTTAGTCCACTGACAAGCAGTTTTCATCTCTCTCTTGATTTCCGGCACATAAAAGTTTTTTCAAAGGAAGAGTGGATGAACACGCAAAAACTTGGTGCACAGTTCTTGCGAACAGCGGAGGAGCACGTGGTTTTTCTTAGTCACCATTTGTGGACTCTGTAGAAGTCATCTCCATACCCTGGTATTGATGATTGTGCTTTAGTTACGCAAAGCAGCATGGAAACTCTGGGGCTACTCCACCAGTATTAACTTCTTGCTGTTTTGATTGCATAAAGCTTCACGTAAAGCCACAAAAGGTAAGACTTGAGGACTGTTCACAGATTCAGCTAGGGACAGCTAGCTGAAGGCGGGTCACATTTAATTATTTCATGTCATGACTGTTTGAGCCCAAGTAGGCATAGTAACCTTCCCAAATCAGTTCCTGGAGAGTCTCTGCAGTTTGTCAACGCTGTTGGTTGCAGACTGAGTGCTCATCTCTCTCGTGAATAATGCATTATTTTTTCACATTCCAGGCAGCTCCTAGTCCCTGCCCTGCAAGCAGCATATTGCATAGCCTTCATGTGCTCCATGCTCGTGCTGGCCTAAGTGCCTCTGTTTCAGGGCCAGCGCTGGAACTTATATGTGGGGCTACAGCCTGTATTTCTAAATCAAGCCTGTTTCAGCCATTGCCATGGCACAACTGCGTGTGGACTGCACTATTTTGGCAGCAGATTAGGCTACAGCAACACCTGCCTTGGCAGTGTTCGTCACCAACACAGAACTTCCCAAGCACAGTCTCCAGTGTCCTTGAGGACTGCATAAAATATTGGGAGAGTGTTCCAGGAAATGATGGAAGCCATGAAGAATTTAAATATTTTTCCCGAGTTTTCTGTCCTCGCCCACATTCTGTCTTCATTGGCTTCCTCTCCTTTTTGCCAACAAACTCAAACCTTGAGCCACATTTTTTAAGGTCCTGCAAAAGCCTTGAGTGCTCTGTTGCTTTTACACTTCCTCTCTGACATGACAGCAGCAGATTTAAACAACAGATGAACGACCTTGTAAATCCATCCAGTGTTTTCTCCCTTTTCAGCATCTAAAGCCTTATCATTAATTAATGATTAATTCTCAGATGCAGTTAGTAATTGTTTCCATCGCCAGCCCACATCAGTCTCCCCTTGGGACGACGCTATACCTTTTTTCCTTTGCATACGTCAGTAAAGTCTCAAGGGCTCAATTTGGAACCAGAATTACCGTTCTCCTCCTTCACCCGATGGCCACTGTGGGTCTCTTTATGAGCGTTTACACCTTGTGACTTGTAGCAGTTACGTAGTCCTCCTGGCAAGTGGCGATCCCTGTTGCAAATAGCTAATGGTCCTTCCTCCTCACTCATGAGCTGGCTCTGAAGATCTCCTCTGGATGATTCTCCTGTAGGTGGGAGGGTTCTCTGGAGGTGCTCAGTCCAGCCTCCTGCCCGGAGCAGGTCCAGCTGGAGCAGGTTGCTCCAACCACGTGTGCTGAGCACGGAGGACGGCTCCCTTCCCTGGCTCTGCTGACTGCTAACACAGCCGCAGGAGGTGGTTGGCCTTTGCTGCGAAGCACGCTGCTGGCTCCTCATCCGTGGGGCTTGGCTTGCACCTTCTGCAGCGAGGATGGGCAGGAGCAGTGTGTCAGGGAGGCTGGGAGCCCAGATTTGGACTTCTTACCCTATGGCAAATACATGCGTTGACTCAACATACTGTTCCTCTGTAGTGAGTAGTATAGGAAATAAGTGCGGTATAACAAATAGCCCAAGGAGGAACAGCATTCTCGTGGTTGGGCACCTTGCATGCATCAAGAGGAACGTGCCTTCCTGGAGAGATGTATTGCTCTTAAGTATGGAGTATCTCATGCTGTCATCAGGACTGGTCAGATAAAGCCTGATCCAAACCATGAAGCATATGTAGGTGTTTATTGCGTCTAAAAGAAGAGTTTTGACTTGAGAAGTCTCCTTTCTGGATGGCTTCCTTCAAGCTTTATTGAATAACACACGAGTTGCAAGCTCAGAGAAATCAGATTTTTCAGTAATTGCATGGTACTGTAAGAAACCGTTTTCTCTTTTGAAAGTAACAATATTCTGTTAATGCATTTTTGTCATTTATCTTTTCAATGAAGCAGGTGGCTTTTGCTCAAAGCAGCCTTTTTAAGTGACTGAAACTTTTCAATTCCCTGGGAAGACTGCTGTTCCCCTACCGCTGTTTTTTACGCACTCCTCCAAGTTTGTGCTGTCTAAATGTAGAAAAAGATTTTTTTGTTCAAAAAAGTCCCCAAGGCTAGGAACTTCACTTTTCCGTGAGTACGTTTGTCTTCCATTTGCATAGCAAAGGTTCTCAGCTATTCAGAAATGTCAAAATTGCGTTGCACGTACAGATTTCATGGTGCTCTTAGGTTAATTTGCTACACCTGCTCCTAAGGATCAGAGGGTAGGCAATACGTGACATAGAAGATGCGTGAGTGGAGTTTGCTTGCGCATTGGGCTCTCCCCAAGCCCATGCTCACCACGATGGGTGACCACCTGCACGGCTGCACTGTACCAGAGCTGGCCCTGGGCTATGCAGACCCCCAGGGAGGCGGAGGACGGGCACAGCTTTTCGGTGCACGGGGGTCCCTGACGTCCCCATCCAGAAGACCCTTGGCTCTCTGGCTGTACTGTGCAGCAGTGCTCCTTAGGGAAGGGTTGATGGTGTTACCTCTTGGCTTTCTTCTCAGACTGGCATGGATCCTTGCAGGCTCCCTGCCGTGGTTTAACCCCAGTCAGCAACTGAGCACCACAGAGCAGCTCGCTCGCCCTCCCCCCGCTGCCCGGTGGGATGAGGAGAGAATCGGAAAAAAAAAAGTAAAACCCATGGGTTGAGATAAAGACAGCTTAAGAGGACAGCAAAGGAAGAGAAAATAATTAATAATAACAATAATGATGATAAAAGACTATACAAAACAAGTGATGCATGATGCAATTGCTCACCACCCGCCGCCTGATGCCCAGCCCGTCCCCGAGCAGCGATCGCTGCCCCCCGGCCAACCCCCCCAGTTTCTATACTGGGCATGACACCGTATGGGATGGAATGGCCCTTTGGCACAGTCCTGGCTGTGCCCCCTCCCAGCTCCTTGTGCCCCTGACTGGTGTCAGCACTGCTCAGCAACAGCCACACCATCAGGGGGTTACCAGCATTGTTCTATACTAAATCCAAAACACCTCACTATGGCAGCTACAAGGGAGAACATTAACTCTATCCCAGCTGAAACCAGGACATTCCTTCATGTCACTTGAGTTTCTTGCCCAAAAGTCATGATGTCCATCTTGGAAACTAGTCTGAGCAGGTCATAGACGCCTGAAGGCGAGTGACCATTTGACCAGCTAGTTTGTCGTCCTTTTCATCGTAGGACATTTCACCAGGTTGATTCGGGGTTTGAATCCAGTAAAATTCCATTCTGTATTAAGTTGTTGAGCCAGAAATGTCTCTAATGTTGTTGTGAAAACATGAGGATACAAAGGATCCATTGGTTTGCAATGCAAGTTATCCCACTGCTGCATCACACGTTGTTGAAGAACATGTTGTCTCCATTCCAGGATGTACGTATCTGGCTTCAGCTGGTTTTGATTTTACCTTTCCTTGCTAGATTAAGCATCTCTGGTGTTCTGTATTTTCATCCTGTGAATGCATCTACCCATGTAGAGAAAGTCAGCTGTTAATTATCTTTTGGATAACCTAGGAAGGTATGTGTCTTCAACTAATGCCTCTGTTTGGCTTTTTTTCCTGTGAGCTCCTTCTCCTCCTCACTCTGCTTTACAGTGTGGTCTCTGAAAGTATTTTGCTCAGGTATTCCAGTATCATCACCATTGGCACCCTCGGTACTCTTTTGTGATCTCTTTTGCCGCAGCGGCCACTTCAAGGTCCTGTTAATGGGCATCAGTTACAATCCTTTAATTTTTTGTTATTATAATCTCCTTTCAGCTTTTTCTATTATTTTGCCTGGTTTTAGCGTTAGGCTAACTGGCCTTAGCTACCCAATCATTCTGCTTTTTCTTTTTAATATTATCCAGGAAGATGCTAATATACCATCTGGAATTTCCCTGTTACTTCAAGATGTATTAAAAATGGGTATCAGTAGGCCAAAAAACTCTTCAAGCAACTCTTCAGGGACTCAATTTCAAGTTATCCAGCCTGCTGCCTTTAAAAATAAGTATCTTCAGAGAACAGTGTGCTGAATACTGAAATACTGTGCTGTAATCAAGTCAAAATCTGGTCCCAGAACAAGGACATGTTTCCCCAGCATCAATTATTTCGTCTTTGTTCACCATCCTGAAGTCCAAGCGGTAATCTTGTGTTGGGTATGGTGCACTTTGTGGAAGAAAACTGGGGTTTCTAATCTTTCTAAACACTAGCAGGGTTCCTAGGGGAACTCTTGCAGACCTAGCTCGAATTTAAATCCTCCAAAACTGCGCAACTTCACTTCTGCGCTTTGCGAGTAGGTGCTTAAAGAAGAGCTCATCCTGCTCCCTCGTTTGCTGTGATATTTAAATCCACTAGTGCTTTTCGTCCGTATCAGTTATCTCACGGATCCGTTGCATTCAAGAACCTGGAGTTCTGGGTTAACGATATATCTAAAGGAAAAATATTTAAGAAGATGTGCTGCCACCCACACACATCTTTATCTCTTTATGTTCTTCACCTTTCTTAAACAGGAAAAAGTCAGATTTTAAGAGGCTAAGCACATAAATTCTCTGTGATCACAGTGTCAGTGCCATTGGTTTTTACCATCTTGTTAACCACGATTTCTGGGGTTTTTTGCTGCTTCTTTGGACTTTTGGATACCCAAAGAACTATTTACATTTATATAAAAATTTTCACCACACTGTTGTCCCTAGGTACCAATAATATTTTCACTTTTGCTAAGATGGAAAACAGAGTTTGCATCTCCCTTCCTTTTCTCCGTTTCCATTTCAAATTCCCCTTTCTGGAACAGGACTAACCGGATGGTACGTGTTGCTCTGCAGGGGATTTTGTATGTTAGAATAGAGGTGAGGACGTATTAATGGCAATACCTTCTGAGTGTGCCCTGGGGCTACTTACATGACTACACTGTCCTGGTAACTAGTATTTATCTCCGAATTAGTAACTAGTAACTCATACTTGCCTGGTAACTAGTTGCCACCCTGTGGGCATCTGTATGCCCAGGCATCAGAAACCTTGCTCTGTGGTGCGTGAGTCTACCCCACGCCATTTCTATTCTTCTGAGCCTCCGGTTCATGTGCAATATTCTGCTCTGCCTCTGTATTAATGATTCATCCTAACCTTTATGTCATCAGGAAGTTTCATTAGAGTGCAGTTATTTTTGTGCACGTAATTAGAATATTAAATAGATGAATCCCTCAGGAATTCCTCTTGCATCCTCCAGCCTGCAGGTTGTCTTTCAGCAGAACCCATTTTCTTCTCACTTTTACGGCGATATAGAGCCACAAATCACAACCCTGCTTTGCTAGTTGACCTGTGCTGACAACTGTTTCAGAGAACAAAACCAAATACCAGGTTTATCTCCTGTAGCCTATTATTGCATGGTGCCTGGGGCAGATTCCTTGGTAGTTCATTTTCTGAGCACCGTCTAACAACTCTGTGTTCTGGCTTGAAGATTTCACGCTTCTGTCTCATGGTCACAAGTCGACAATCCATCCTTTCAGCTCCTCACACTCTTGTTTCCCTTATCATTCTCTTTGTTGTGTCTTTGGCAATGGTTATCGCATCAGGCTAACCAAAATGCCTTTATCCTTTGGATGCGGTGTTTAAGCTTATGCTACTAGATGTGTATCTTTTTGTCTACTGCGGGGGGGCCCCCCAGAAGCTGCAAGCTTCGGAAGGTTTTTTTCTGGTCTGTGAAAAGGGAGCACAGCTCATCCAGCATTACAAAGGTACTTCTTTGTTGTCAATATCTGTCATGCATTTAGACAGAGCTGTGGTTCATGTCCAGCTATCTTGCAAGTCACGTGCCCTTGCCGGCTTAGAAGCTCATGTGCAAACTTGTTTATATACTGTGTTTTTAACTTCATGCTCTTGCTACCAAGGAGGAATTTCATCAGTGACTTTAAAAGCCGGATCTGTTCAGAGACCCATTACTTCTGGTTCTGACCCCATAAGCTCTTTAATTGGGTGGCGTCCATCATCACAGTGCCTGTATCCTGCCCAAGAACCACCACAAGCAATACTTCTCTCTCCTTAAGAGCAGTTCTCCTTGGAAGAAGGAATTTAATTTTGGGAAGGAAGATGTCAAAGATGAGTGTTGTGCTACAACACGCTGATTATTGCATCCTCCAGGTTTGTTCCCTCCTGCCGCTCGGCGGTGGCACGGTGTATTGGAGCCGTTGGGCTGGCCCGTGGCCACTTGCTCATAGGTAGCCACAAATGACGAGAGATGCCTTGATCAGGCTGCGTGTTCGTGGAGAGATGGCCGTGGAGCCAGAGCTGCAAGACGTGTGCTCTCAACAACCTGGTTGCTGAGCACAAGTTCCCAATAAAAGCTTCTGATGTTTCCTAGGGGAGATGGCTCCTCTCCCGTGTCTGAACGGCAGTAATGGGTACGCTCTCGTTATCCTGCTGCCGTGGTATAAGCATGCTGAGAGTCAAACAGAGTTGCAGATCACCTTTGTACTTCTGGTAGTGCAGATCTGCCTTCTCAGCTTGGGTGACCTTTTCTAGATGGTTTTTTAACGGTGGGGAAATCAGACCCGAGGCACTTCACGTGTCTCCTAGTAATGCCTGCAGAACAGAGAAATCCCGGACCCACCGGCGCAGGCGGTGGCTCCGGTGTTTGCTCTGGATGCTCCCAGAATTAAGACATTTCACCCCGCCCCCATGCAGACCCCCCCAGGGCTGGTGCTGCAGGACGGGGCCTGGGGACGCACCGGAGCAGCTCTGCTCGCCTCGGCAGGCGCGGTGGAAAGCTCGCCAGCCACGTCAGTGATGCTGACGAGTTAAAGGGGTAAAAAGCACCAACTGAGAAGCCTGCAAACAAAACTCGGATAATTTTGAAAGATAACACTTGCTCTTAGCCTTTGTAATACAAGTCGGTCAGGGGATCGGATGGGAATTGAAACTGTAGGAGTCCTGGGAACCGCTGCAAGTGAGAGCGCGGAGCGGCGGGGTGGGAGGCGATGCTGGATGCTGGGGAGGGGAGCAATCTGGTACATATTGAGCGCAGTTACGGGATCCCCACATGAGGCCCCGCTGGAAGGGGAGGCAGCACATGCCCCATAACTGTGGAAATGGCGGATGAAAGCAAAAATGTCAGGCTTTGAAAGCAGCTAGGAAAAAGGAGGCATTCTGTGTGGTAACCAAGATTTTATTGTTTCCTGATCCCTGCTCTATATCCCACAGCTGGGGGGGATAGAGAGGAATGAAAACAAACAACATTTCATGAATGGAGGAGTTCAAACAGCTATCTCGCGCGCGGTGGAGCTGGGGACGGAGCAGACCTGTTTCTGTGGGGGTCTCGGGGCTGCGGCTCCTCGGCAGCCGGGCAGCAGAAGGCTCCCCCCCTCCCCAGAAAAAGCCAAATGATGGCAAAGCGTAGGGAGGGCATTCTCAGGACTGGAACTGCCGCGGAAAAGGCAGGAGCTGCCAATACTGATCACATCTTCTGCTTTATTGTACCAATAAAAGAAGGATTTGGTTGCTCAGGGGTAACTGCTGGAAAACATGGATTCTTCTAAATCTGACCGATGGAAGTTAAGTGGACCTTTCTCTTCTTTCTCCCCCTTTTCTCTGTCGTAATCCAGGGAGAATCATCCTCATCGCTCTTCTCCTTTATAAAACACGGTGTTTGATTCCGCGAGGAGCGTGCGTGGCTCTGCGACACGGCTCGCCCTGCCTGCTGTGCAGGGGAGAGGCAGGGGAGGCAGGGCTGCCGGCGCGGCCATCGCGTTCAGCAGCCCTGCGAAGCAGCTCCCCAGGCTCGACGGGTAAAACGGTTCGAAAATACTCACCTCCCGGCGCAGTGACAGCGACGTTGCGTAAAATAGCTGTCCCGAAGTCATGGGTTATCCGGGCGTTAGAATGGAAGCTGAAAAGGCAAATTGTGAAAAGAGCTGAGTAATACAAGGCGGTTGCCAGAACAGCAGAGGAAATAGCGCTGGGGCTAGATGTCTCCCAGTTTGGCAGAAGGATGCGCTGAGTCCTGCCCAGCTGCCGCGGGATCAGCTGCTCGCTCCGCTGCAGGCTCCGCCGGCTCCCGGGGCGCTGCCTGCGTGGAGGCGATCGCCACGGGGCCCTGCCCTTGGGACGGGAAGCGGGGACTCTGGCGAAGCGGTTTTAATTTAGCACCACCGATCGTAGCTGTGTTGCAGCCCGGCGGGCTCGGTCTCTGCGAGGCAGCAGTCGGGGGGCACGGGGGTTTTCCAGCCTGGCCGCAGCCCCCAGCCCGGTGCGTGGCTCTCACCTGCAGCGAGGGCTGGAGCTGCGGTCAGGAGGGAAGAGCCATCTTCTTCCCAAGCAAACTAGCTGTTAATTAACACTGTGCTTTAAAAACAAAGGCTGCTCCGCGCGCAGCCTTGGCCCCCTCTCCCCCCCTCTGCGTGCCCCCCCCCGGCACGCTCAGCCTCCCCGCCAGATTGCCTGTCTCACAGCCCACGCAGGATTGCTGGGTGCTTTTGTGTACCTAATCTAATTACGTGATTTTGAACAATTAAAGGCAAACCTTTCGGTGCGGCGGGCAACGAGTTGTCCAATAATCCCGTCAACTCTGCCTGGCCTCTGCGCTCCACCCCTGGCTTAGGCAGTTGGCATCGCTGGGTTGGCATTGCCGAAAAGCCCAGCAGCGGCGGGGATCCAAAACAGAGTTCGGAGGGTGGTGTTTGTAATGCATCCCCCCACGCACGCCCACACGAGCCCTCTCTATATAAATACATATGTTTAATTTTTTTTATAGCTAGGTGCATAGGTACACCGAGAGATGTCGGGGTGCCAGCGACGCGCTCTGTCCGTGCGGAGCACTTTGCTCGCGCCGTGTTTCGGAGCAGTGTGTGCCTCTGCAAATCGGGAGCGTCATGGGTTCAAACGTTGCTGCAGCGGGATGGAAGCCCTTGTCCAGGCGAGCCGGCAGCTCCCCGGCTGCTGCCCTGCGCCGGGGGGACCAGGGGGACCGGGGGGACTGGGGAGACTGGGGGGACTGGGGAGACTGGGGGGACTGGGGAGACCGGGGGGACTGGGGAGACTGGGAGGACTGGGGAGACTGGGGGAACCAAGGGGACCAGGGGGTCTGGGGGAGCGGGCACCGTGCCTCACTCCCTCCATTGCCATGAAAACAGCCCTGCGTTAGGTTTTAGTCGGGGGATTTTATTAACGCTTCAGAAAGGTTATTAGCCTACCCAACTAATAAGCCTTTTATGTTTGCCGTGACGTGGTTGCTCTTGGAGAAGGGCAGCTGGCAGCGTGAGGCCTGTTGGAGCCGATAGCCCTGGCTGGTGTGCCATGGAGAGCAGGAAAATTCAATTTTCCTACAAGAATAAGGTCAACAGGACCGATTGGTGGGGGTCTGATTTACTGACCTTATTTTCTGTTTTAAATATTTTCCTCAAAGACTATTTGCAGAGAGGGGATTGAATTATTTTTAGCACACGCTTCGATCGAGCTGGAATTATTCAGGCAGCAACAGCAATAGTTTCATTTGCAGCACTGAAAAGCTTTTTCTCCCCCGTTTCTGGTTACCATCAATAATTTTTAAATTACTGGTAAAAAGGAAAACGGCAAATGCCGATACAGACCCGAATTCTGGAGAAACACCTTGCAGGGAAATTACAGCCCCGGTGACTGCAGTCGTGATATTCAATTGCATGAGGGGCTGCGGAGCAGGAATGGCTCCGGTGGTGTCCCAGGAAAATAGGATTTGGTACCTTCAAGCTGCAGCAGTTGTTGTGCACTTGCGTGGTCGTGCTTCTAGCACCTACCCGCTTCCTCTGCGAAAGCTGTAAGGACAAGACCAAACGGTCTTACACCAAACCGGCTTAACAGCATTCCAATTTTTTTCACAGGTTAAAGCAATTCAAATAAATGTGTATTAGGAAAGAGCAGCAAAGAGTGAGCATCCCCGTTGTAGTTCTCCTTTGCAGACCTACTCCAGAGCAAAGTCCTATTTTCCTCCCGTAGAGCTGGAGCAGCATAGGCTAGATGAGCTTCATGCAAAGCAGTTATAAATTTGGTTGGGAAAGTTTTCTCCAAGATCAGTTGTCAAGGGTTTTCTGTTAAAATAGAAAGACGTGTAAATTGAAATTCCTCTATAGTTCATTATTTCTGTCCTGAATTAATTACTATTCAGCCTTCCTGCAAGGGACTTGGATTTGCTCTTGACATCAAGCAGGAGGAGAGTGCTGGGGCTTTAGAGAACGGGATGAGAATTCAAAATTATCCTGAAAAATTGCAGGAATATTTGGAGGGGAAAAAGAAATTGGATTTCAGTATGTACGAAGGAATGTATGCAGTATGTATGCGGGAAAATCAGCTAAGCAAATTCGAAATACGAAGCAACTGGAAGGAGAGCCATTCTGCAGGGAAGCACCTGGGGCCATGGTGGATCACGAAGCAAGCGTGAGTCAATGCTCTCATGGTATTAAAAAAAAAAAAAAAGACTAGAGATGACTTTGGGGTTCGCTAGACCCACAAACCAGCCTCCTACTCCACCGACCCTCGCTGTGGTCCCAACCTGAAACAGGAGGTCCACTGCTGGGCTCCGGCTCTCCAAAAAGATGCGGCAAGTCCCGAGGAGGTCGGTGAGGAAGCTCGTCTTGGCTGAACCGCTGGCTCACCCGACAGGGCTGAAGGACCAGAGCTGTTTACCTGGAGAAGAGAGGACTGAGAGCAGGTTTAGAATGCTTCAGACACAGAAAAGGTCGCTGCACAGAGGAGGGAAGAGCTGCTGTCCTTGCCCCGCGGGGCTGGGCCACGCCGCGGGCTCCACTTGCTGAAAATCTCATTTAGGAGTTTCATTTAGACTTTAGGAAAATCTGAATGAAGAGGTTCTTAAGAGCATGTTGGGTAAACATCTGTCAGGAAGGGATTATGAAGAATGGAGCCAGCTGTGGTGCACAGGGGTGGACGAAGTGTTTTCTTACAGCTACGTTTTCCTCTGATCCTGTTCATTTCTGTGTCAGCAAATAACGTCCTTTCCCTGCACCTCACCTGTGTAAACAGCAGCTTCCATAACTCTTGACTGCAGAAAAAATACCTGAAATTGCAGTAAACGCAAGTTATTTTTGTTACTTCAGTGGCAATAGTTGCAAAGTTTTTTGTAGCTTTCCAGCATGTTGGTTCTACAGTAGACTCTAATGGAAGAGGTGCTCCACGTCCACGTTGGGGATGTCCATGCACGCAAAGTGCTTGCTCTTGCTCCAGCGGTGGGGACAGGCAAGACATTGAAGCATGCATGAAAACTGCAAAAAAATGGGGAGAGCGATGCCAGCAAGTGGTCAGGGTGGAGGAGGAGGTGCACAGCACGTGGCTGTGGCAGGAGAGTCAGGCAGGACTCGGGCGATGCATTGCTCTGAAGACCAAACCCAAATCACCTTCGATGGGACGTGCCCTTTGGTGGTGCATTTTTTGACAGTCATCTTCCGCTTAATCTGTGCGGAGCGCGCTTTGCTGCTGCTGCCTACTGCTCGCTTTTTTCATCAGAAAGTCGCACATTGCTAAATCAAATACCTTATGAAGGATATCATTTCTCCGTAATTATCCCCATCAATAAAACTCATAATCTTCTCAAGGATGGGAATCAAGTGTTATTTGGCAGGGTCTCTTTTCAGCAAAACCAACTTCTCCGACATCCGTTCTGTCACTTATTCCTCGTCGTTAAAAACGCCTGGGTTTGTTGGTTTGTTTGAATGGTCGCTGGCCAAGGGTTGCTGTCTGCCCAACCTGCCTGCAGTACTCCGTCACATTCTGTGTAGTAAAATATTCGCGCTCTTCAGGACTTATACATTTCCCCAATATTTCAAGGCATTTCTAAACAAAATTAACCTCAGTGCACGGAGCGTCTCAGCTCGTTGTTTTCAGGCTCCTCGATGCTATTTATTGAGTTGGCTCAGCCCCAAAATGAGCAGAGGAATGCAAGACCGCTGCGGCTTTTGGGTTGTATCTATGCATGAAATTTTAAACACAGATGGTGTAGGCTAGACAGATGACCTATACATCCATGGAAGGAATAACTTGATTTCCTATTTGACAGGTTTTTGGTGAAATATGCAGAAAGCATATTTTTTCTTCTCTGCTACATAATATTTTGTGGTCACGCTACATGCGATAATGTCAGCAGAGGTTACTCTGCCCATTCGAGCAGGGGAGTGCCAATGTTATTTGAAAATATGGGGATATAGAGGGCCCGAGGGGCTGAACAAGAAGAGAGCTGCAGAGAAAGCCACGGGCAGCGTCAGCTGGGGGGGAGCTCGGTTCGGTGTGCCCCCCCAGCCCTTGACATGGGGAGAACACCTGGGCGAGAAGAGAGGGGCTTTTGTTTCCGAGAAAGCCCCTGCAGCATGGGGAAGAGCTCCAATTACTTACAGTGAGCATTATAAAAGCTCTTCAGCTTGAGCCCCATGATACTTGACGTGAGGAAGCTGGGCTCAAGAGCCATTTCATCATTCTTAAGTAAAGACAAAGGAAAGCATGTTAAATGTGAATTAGACATTGAATGTGCATGATACACAGATGAAAAACCCATTGCCATTTCACTTTCTAATGAAGACCCCTGCTTTTGCTTGGATGCTGTTTGCCATCCTCTGGCTTGCGTTATCTCCTAGAGCAAGGCTGCAGAACAAAGCATGATAGTTGTAGACCATGTGTTCATATTCTCGTTTTTGTTCTGTTTCTAATGTATTTTCTGGAGTTAGTTGTCTGGGGCACGATGAGAAGTTTACTTGTCTAAATCACTTATGTAAAAACTGTTAGCTCTTTGTTTTTATACATATACAAGATCCCTTTTATTTTAATCTATTCATAGGAATATGCTACATAATGAAATGCATTAAAATCACTGTATATGTCTTGCAAAGCAAGATTTCTTAGTTTCTCAGTAAACATCTGTAGATCGTAGAGATGTAGGGCCTTCTGGGGGTCTTTAGCTCAACTTTCCGCTTGAAGCAGGACTGCTGCTGGCACTGGATCAAGTTAGTTCTGGCTTCATGTAGGCAAGCTTTGAAAACCTCTAAGGATGGAGGTCCCTCGCCTCTCTGGTGACCATCCATGAAGAAGCTTTTCCTAATGTCCATGTCCTACAAAACCCTCTGGTCAGGGTGACATGTGAGCTGGTTGTGCTCAGCCTGGAGAAGAAGAGGCAAAAGGGAAAGCCAGCTGTAATCTTCTGCCTCCTAACAGTGACCAAGGAGAAAGCAGAGCCAGAGCCTTCCCAGAGGTGCATGGAGAAAGCAGGAGGTCACACATTGGCTGGGGGCATCTGGCTGGATTTGGGAAAGAAATTCCCACGAAAGTGGTTAAACTCTGGAGCAGGCTGCCCAGAGGGGTGGTGGGATCTCCCTTTGGGGGATTTTCAAAGCTCAGCTGAAGAAGACCCTGAGCAACACTTTGAAGCTGACCTTGCTCAGAAGGGGAGGTTGGTCTGGACACCCTCTGAGGCTCCTTCCGACCTGAATTTTTTGATGCTTTTTTTCATCCCATTCTCCTTTAAATCTCTCCTCTGTCATGGTGGTTGTGGAAAATTTGACAGCAGGTCACCAGAGAGGTGGGGGACCTCCAGTTAAAGTGCTGGGATGAGGGAGGAGATGGTGCAACAGCGTTTTGTATACCTGCTAAAAGCTATTACGGTCACTGCTTCCTGTACCTCCGCTGAAGCGGGTTTGGTGCACAGGCCAGAGCTCTGCCTCTTTTCTTCAGGAAATGTTAAGGGGGTTTTTAGGTTAAACCTCAGAACTCTTGTATACAAGACTTGATAAGCTGGGGCCAATGAAATGAAGTCAGCTCCCAAACATTTCAGGAGCTGGGTCAGAGGTTTCCTTCATTGTTTTTCTAAATTGAAATCCATCTTCTGTGTCCTCCCTGGTGCAGTTTCCAGGAAGAACATGCAACGAGCCACTAATTCCCAGGATTTTCTAAGGCTGCAAGTCCAACAGAGTCAGAGAGTTTACAAACCTATTCAAATCTGCCTCTGCTCTGTTTACAAAAGGCATCCCAGAGTTTCCCTTCCTGTGAGCTCTGCTGTGGTGGCCCTGGAGCAGCAGAGCCATGCACAGCTCCTCAGTAGACCGGTCTCTTTACCAGGCAAAGCTGCAGAAGATTTGCCTGTGCTGGGGAATGGAGACACCGAAACAACAGCCCCAGCGCAGGCTCACTTCAGCAGCTTCGAAAACCACAGGGATAGCCTCAACTCCAATATTTACTGGACCTTGCATCATTCCTTCCGTCATTCCTTTTGCCTTCAGCCGTTGGAGAAGAGAGATTGCGAGAGTGATTTATTGACCCCCAGCGATGCCGTCTCATTCGGCCTTGGGAGCCATCTCCGAGCGTAGCCATTAACAGCCGCGTGCTGCCTCCGGGCTGTCCCGGTTCACTTCCCACGTCTGCAGAGGCACAGCTACACCCGCCATGTCCTCCCACGGCTTCCTTTGCGCCCGGCCAGCCCCTGGCACGGGCGGGTTGTGTGGTGGCTGCCTTTGCTGGCAGGGCTCTGTGCTGCTCCCTCTGCATCCGCCCCAGGTGTCTTTCTTGCTTTCTCAGTAGATAAAGTGCTTTCTAGGACAGGGTTGGTTTCATGCTGTGCAGCGCGAGCCCAGCTGTTGGTGAGGCTCGTTGTCACCGTGGGTGTCCTTGGCTTTGACTCGTGTCCTCGAGCCTCCTCCCTTGGGTCAACCTCTGAGTTCCTTGTGGCTGCAGATGCCATTGGGGTCCCACAGGCAACACGCTGCCTGAGAGTCGTGGGCTGGGGGGTGGTACGAATAGTGTTAACGGTTAGGAAAAGCCAGCTCATACGTTCTTATTTCTGCTTTCTGTATGTATATGCATGACAATTAGAGGTCATATACCATTTTTCCGCATGCATCATTTTTCCACAGGACGCATCATTCGGTGCAGAGGGAAAACACACAAGCGTGTTAAGACCACACGCGCTATATAAGGTACAAGAAGAGAAAGATCAATATGTAAAATAGATATTTTATTTTATTTTATTTTATTTTATTTTATTTTATTTTATTTTATTTTATTTTATTTTATTTTATTTTATCTGGAATTAGACAAAACCAGGTATTACCAGGTGCTAGAGAACCACATGCAACCCTGAGCCTGAAAAGCACCTCTCCTGCAGATATCTGTTTGTGTGTATGCTCACGCTGGGAGTACGTCTGCCCACAGGAGACAACAGTATTTTTTGCTCCAGCGTTACCTCTAGAGTACGTTCAGAAAGTCTTATCCAAACTGTGTGCAGCAGTGAACACTCCCCACACACCCTGAGGTTGTTGCTGAGGTTGAATCGACATCTATTGGCTTGTCATTTGGTGAATGCGTCATTACAAATTTGCTTTGGACTTGATCTTTCTTCCTTTCCTTCCCAAAGCTCCTGTTCATTGCGTCCATGATGTCAGTGCTACTTCTGGGGTTTAGGTTCTGCAGTGATGGTTGCTCCTTTTCTTCATGCCTTTGATGCCTGGTTTCCGTATGGGCCTGGGAAAGCTCCACCAGTGCTCAGCCTGTGTCAGGTTCTGCCATGAGCAGAAAGGATCCCAAAGGGATTCAGCTCTTCATGCAGCCCAGGCAGCCCAGAGAGGCTTGTGCAGGTCTCCTATCCCATTCTAGACCTGTTCAGATGTTGTCTCCTCTCATGAGAAGTATGGCCACCTGATGGGGACTGTGGCCTCAGAGAGATCTCCCAAGAAATCATCTGTAAGGAGGTCGGATTCTTTCTTTCCTGCTAGAGACGTAAACTCGGAGGGCCTTGTAACAGCCCCTGCAAGCTTGCACATGCAATGCACGTGCAGGTGTAGCTCAGACCACGGCAGTTCCCACCTGTCCTTTGGTAGATGCTGCACAAGAAGGTTTAGCGTCGGTGTTGGCCAGGCATTGCTTTTTCATTCATCTTCTACATCAGGAGTGAGAGGTGCAGCTCTCCTTGGCTAGGAAGTCCATCCCACATTGACCCATGAGTTCTTCTTGCTTTTGCTTTTCCACATCTCTCCCCCACCGCACTGGTGGGAGTGCACGAGCAGCTGGTGGGTGCTTTGTTGCTGGCTGGGGCAACCCACCAGTGCAGCAAGTGGAGCCCATGGGATCCCAGTGCAGCAAGTGGAGCCCATGGGATCCCAGTGCAGCAAGCGGAGCCCATGGGATCCCAGTGCAGCAAGCGGAGCCCATGGGATCCCAGTGCAGCAAGCGGAGCCCATGGGATCCCAGTGCAGCTCGGGGAGCACCAGCAGCCTGGGAACCGCAGCCCTGAGCAGCAGCCGCGTTTCCAGCAGGCAGTGTTTCTTGTGAAGGTGATTTTCAAGCCTTCACTGAACCGAAAACTTTCAGATCCTCCTTCAACTACTGAGTGCTGTGGGGTGCATCGCTCGGGGTCGCTGAGCACGGGGGTGTGAGCATGCATGAGGGACAGGGGCAGCAGGGAAGCGCAGCTCTGCCCTGTAACTGCTCCCTGTCGAGATAAGTCGTCTGTGTGTGACCTCACGAACTGTTCTCAAAATCACTACGGTTTCCAGGAACCGCGTCATCGCACGGGTGAGGGACATTCCCAGCCCCACCGCTCCGGTGGCTGCAGTATGCAAATCGGCATGGCCCATCTGTGTGCCCAGCAGTTAAAAAAAACTTTAAAAAAAAAAAAAAAGCGCGCTTGGGCACTTACTCTAAGAATATAAATGTAGACAGCGTGTCTCGAAGATGAATGACGGTGGGAAAAAAGCTTTCCCTCCTGCCAGGACTGAAGTCTCCGTGTGCACAGAGGGTGTCTGGGTGCTGCTCTCCTGGCTTTTGCTGCCAGCGGGGGCGTTTCTGGGGCTCAGGGTCTCCCCTTGGTCCAAGGAGCGAGCATGTCCGCAAAACCACCACGGGCCAGACACGGAGAGGGCTGGGATGGGTTGAGTTTGCTGCGCAGGGTAAAATCTGTCCCCTCACGGTTTAAGCAAATGTGTTTTGGGGAGAGGAGGTCAGCGCTCAGGTCTTATTTTATTAATTGAACCCTTGCTTTTCCAAATAACTAAATCTCTAGGCGGCTTTTCATTTGCAATCCCTGGCCAGCCGTGGGCCTGAGTTGGTTAACAGGAACACGCGTCGAGGTGCCGCAACGCACGGTGCAACCTGGGGAACGAGCTTCAGAACATAAAATATTCCCCCACCCTCCTCCAGCTCCCTCCTGGGGAAAGGCGAGCTCCAGCTCATCGGCCTCCGCCCCCGATGCGGGTGTTAGCGCTGGGTTTCCTCCTGGTTTTCGGTCTTAATTGATGCATGGGCTGGTTTTCCTCGTCTGAGCGGCTGCCAAGGCTGACGCTTGGTCTGGGAAGAAGAGAGGGAACGGGCAGGTTCCTCCAAACCAAAGCCGTGGGATGGGTGAGCGCTGCCGCTTTCGCCGTGCCACATCCCACGTGCCGGACTGGGAGCGCCGAGCAGCGGGCGTACGTCTTTTACTGCAAATTTATGCAAATTCAGACACTCCTGCCTGTCCCTGTGCATTTTCGGGTCTTTTTTTATGGTTTTATTTGAGGTTTCGGTGCAGGGAAGTGAAGTTGCGGGTGTGGCATGTGCATTTTCTAATGATTTTACCTTCGAAAGATGTCATTTCCCTCCTGCAGCCCTCTCCCCTGCCGATACCCGTGTCACAAGAACATTTTGCTCGCTTCTTTAAATCCCCCTATTATTAATACAGTTTCAAAATTACAATTTTACACATGACTAGGTTTTTCACGTTAATAAGACTATCACCTTCGGGCTGGCAGGGGTTAGCCGGAGCTGCAGCCATCCCCGCGCGGTCCCGACCAGCATCCCATTGCCGGCTGCTCCCGCGGGAAGCAGGACCTTGCGGCAGGGCAGCGCTTGATGCGGGGCGCGGGTAAAATGTGCCGGTGATGGACGCTGCGCCCTGCGGCAGCGCCAGGGCCGGCTGCACGGGGTGCCGGCGGTGCCAGCGCCGCGCAGGATGCTGGCCGTGTCACCGGCGGTGTCACCACGCGGCATCGCCGCTGCGCTGGCCGGGTTGCCCCGGTAACTGATGCACGTCAAAGGGAGCAAACGATGAACAGGCTTAAAAAAAGGCGACAAAGCAACCGGCACAAACAAACCAGGTATTTGCTCAGAGGGGTTGCACGGTTTTAATGCCCTTAGCGTGTAGTTATTTATGAGTAGCTTTCCTTTAATCAACAGCAGCAGAGGGACTGCGCTTAAATATAAATACAGTCACAGATCATAAACCCTTGCTAGTGCAGCCACACAAAACTGATCACTAATAACTTGGCAGTTGAGCAGGAGGGTTCAGAGGTTGCTGACAGACACGAGTGGCTGCAGAGAAAAACCAGGTTATTCATGACGAAGTAGTACTGTGCACGTTCAAAGCACTCGTAAATAATGGCTGGTGCTGCGGGGAAGGGTGCCGTCCTTGCCTCCCGGGCGGTGAGGATGGGTGCTGGGGGAGCGAGCGGCTCCTGGCCCCTCTGCCATGAACGGCCGGAGGAGGGAGATGGGGAACCCAGCTCTCTGCAAACGTCCTTAAATACCCCAGCGAGTGCAGCGCTCGATGAATGCCTCCTCGCTCGCTCTCCTGCTGGCACCACACGCCGAGTGCTTAAGTGAGATTATTTTTTTGAAAACACGGAGCCGGTAAGTGCGTGCTTGTGGTCTCCTATATTTATCTCCTCCTCATGCGTTCGGCTGTCGCTCTCCTTTCCCTGCTCATCAACCTCAGGTTGTGCTCCAGAGCCCTCGCTGGGGCAGCAGCATCTTTGAAGCCGGCGAGCGTTGTGCCCGAGTGAATATTACAACAGTTTTCTCGGAGCCTTCAAACCGCAGGGAAAAAATTATTCTCTATTGGTTTGTGATTTGCTATGACATTCAGCAGACTTTGAGTAGATAGGCAGTACCTGAAAGACCCTCGGTACCATCACTCGCCATCCGTGGAGAGCTGTAGGGGAGCTCCAGAAGTTCGCTCTAGGGAAGGCACCGGCACCTGCACTGCAAAGCTGCTCACGAGGTTCTCAGAGCAGCACACAGAGACGGGGCAGGTTTATAAATGTAAAATAAAAAAAAAAATTAAAAATCACTATTTTAGTAATAAATAAGAAAATATGAAATAGATAAAAAATATATCAATATATCAAGATGCAAAGCACTTGAGGGGTCCTTCTGGAGCACACGGCTGGGAAGGTCGCTCCGTGCCTTCCTGGGGTTTTTCCAACTTGACTTTTGACCGGTGACGCGGTACGCACAGGGTATGGAGGCCGCGGGTCAGATCCTGCGCCGGAGGCAACGTAGCTGTGAGCACTGCATGCAGCCCAGCCTCGGGTGCTGCAGCCCGACACGTGATGTGCTGCGCCCGGCGTGCCACCGCTGCAGGGTCCTCCCACAACACCTACCGATCACGCATCGCATTGCTCAAATTGAGTGTTTTTGGTGAAGCGTCCTTCCTTATGCTTTTTCTTTATTTTTTTTTTTTTTTACAGAATTCTTTTTAGACCTTGACCCAAAAAAAAGTTAAAAATCTGGAAACCGTGTCTCGTGTCTCCCGTGCAGGCGCAAGCAGCGGGCTCAGCACACTCCCTCGCCCACCCACGGAGCCGGCCGCCCCATGCCCATGCCCGTCAGATCCACCTCCGCCGGCTCTACCCCAACTCACGTCCCGCAGGACTCGCTTGCAGGTGTCGGGGGAGACGTGCAGGAAGCTTTCACACAAGGTGAGTATCGCACAAAGCAGAACCACATCTGGTGTTAATCCTGCCATCGCTGTGTAAAAGAGGGGAGATTCGGACTGATAGGAGGAAGAAATTGTTTATGCTGAGGGCGGTGAAGCACTGGCACAGGTTGCCCAGAGAGGTGGGAGATGCCCCATCCCTGGGAAACATCCCAGGCCAGGTTGGACGGGGCTCTGAGCACCCTGCTCTGGTTGAAGCTGTCCCTGTCACTGCAGGGGTTGGGCTGGGTGGGCTCTGAAGGTCCCTTCGCACCCAAAGCATTCTGTGATGCTAGGTACACCAGAAGCGTAACTCACCAATATTGAGACAATAATTACGAACCCCTTTTCTGTGCTCTAAAGAAAGAGGTTGAGGGCATGTTTTTAACCTTAACAACTTAATGAAGTTATTTCTGTGATGATGATCATCCCTCCAGGGGAAGGGATCTTCCATCCCAGAAAGTTACACCTACAAATAATTTAAGAGTTAGACATTAAAAACTGGTCATATCTACAAATCTGGTGGTTGAACTGTGCTATGATTTGCAAGAGGAAAAAAGCAGCTTAATGACCAAAAGCAGGAAAACAAGCAGCCCTCTATCCAGAGTATTTAGCTAACAGCTACTCACCTCTCTGCTGGTTATGAGGCAGAAAGGACGATGAAATTTTGCAGCACAACTCGGTGAAGGCTGTTCATAACGGAGCGGTTGGCTGCATGCACAGCTGCAGAATGGCTTGCTCGCTCTGCTGGAGACATGCAGCAGCCCTGTGGGGAGAAGGAGAAAAAAGTGCTAAACATGAGAAATGGGAGAGGAGGGGAGGGGAGGGGTAGGGGAGGGGAGGGGAGGGGAGGGGAGGGGAGGGGAGGGGAGGGGAGGAGAGGCGAGGAGAGGCGAGGCGAGGCGAGGCGAGGCGAGGCGAGGCGAGGCGAGGCGAGGCGAGGCGAGGCGAGGCGAGGCGAGGAGAGGCGAGGCGAGGCGAGGCGAGGCGAGGAGGAGGAGAGGAGAGGAGAGGAGAGGAGAGGAGAGGAGAGGAGAGGAGAGGAGAGGAGAGGAGAGGAGAGGAGAGGCGAGGCGAGGCGAGGCGAGGCGAGGCGAGGCGAGGCGAGGCGAGCGAGGCGAGGCGAGGCGAGGCGAGGCGAGGCGAGGCGAGGGCGAGGGCGAGGCGAGGCGAGGCGAGGAGAGGAGAGGAGAGGAGAGGAGAGGAGAGGAGAGGGAGGAGGAGAGGAGAGGAGAGGAGAGGAGAGGAGAGGGAGGAGAGGAGAGGAGAGGAGAGGAGAGAGAGGCGAAGG
This sequence comes from Pelecanus crispus, assembly GCF_030463565.1. Taxonomy (NCBI): domain Eukaryota; kingdom Metazoa; phylum Chordata; class Aves; order Pelecaniformes; family Pelecanidae; genus Pelecanus; species Pelecanus crispus. The sequence goes on from NC_134645.1 coordinate 132,701,831, forward strand.
CGAAGGCGAGGCGAGGCGAGGCGAGGGCGAGGCGAGGGGAGGGAGGGGGAAGAGAAAGGGGAGGGGAGGGGAGGGGAGGGGAGGGGAGGGGAGGGGAGGGGAGGGAGGGGAGGGGAGGGGAGGGAAGGGAGGGAAGGGAAGGGAAGGGAAGGGAAGGGTAGGAAGGGAAGGGAAGGGAAGG